>NW_026558589.1:0-80000 GCF_026930045.1 Uloborus diversus
TTAGTGCCACACACATTATCTTACAAAGCAATGCAGAATACAAAAGGCAAAATTTGAGAAATACTGCACATGCATAGGTTTAGAAAGTAAACTATTTTATTAATTTTTTGTGCCATTTAGTTTTGTTAATCGTATACTTAATATTTTCTCAATCGGCGTTTTTTTTTTTTTCTTTGCCAGAATCCAATGTAAGTGTTGAAAATTAAAACCTTGAAAGATAGTGATAGAACAAGTATGCTAAAAATGATCGTTTTCAAGTTATACTTCAATTTAAGAACTTATTAAAGTTAGATGCTTAAATATATATTTTAAAGATTATCTGATAATTCAAAAAAGATATGGCTTTTTGAACTTTTCTCTACTTTTCTTTTTAGAAAAAGACTGCATTACTTTTAAATCTATGATTTTTTCCACCGTAATGAGATACTTAGATAAAAGAAACATGGCAGTTTAACAAATTAAAAGACAACATGTGGAAAAAAATTAATCTAATTTTTCATCCTATTTACCCAGAACAAGGGTCATTTTTTTCCTCTCTCTCTCTTTCAGACAACTTTAAAAAAATAAAATTCATAATATTTAAAAGAAGAAAAATCAAGGGAAAGAATTAATAAAGTCAAACAAGTGCATTAAAAAATTATAAAACAGGAAAATTATATTTCAATCGCACTAAACTTTATTTTAGCTCAAAAACATCAAAAAATTTAAATAAAATTTTTAAAACTCAAGCAGTTGTCTTCCAGAGAACGAAATAGCATTTTCCTAGTATTCGGCACTACTTAAGACATGTGCACAAACCTCATGGTATTGCAATATTAATGATAACTATATCTATGAAATTTTCCTCCTAATAAAACTTCACATATCAACAAGGTCACAGCAGAAAGTAATAGCAGTTTAACAGATTACAAATAAATTTTAAAACATTTTCAAAGGAGAGCACCATTTTTTTTCTTTTTCTTACATTTTTTTTCTTTCTTTTCTTTATTTTTTTCATTCTTTTTTTTTCAATTTTTCAAATTTTTTTCTTTTCTTTATTTTTTTTCTTTTCTTTTTTTTGATTTTTTTTAATTTTTTCTTTTCTTTTTTTTTTCTTTTTCTTTTTTTTTTTTTAATTTTTTTTTTTTTAATATTTTTTTTGATGCTCTCTAACAAGTAGTTACATTCAGAATGGGGAGCTTCAGTACATTAGCAATGCATAATAGTTTAATTTTAGAATGTTTGACATTTCTTAAGTAGACAATGATACCTTTGAAACTTTTTTTCAATGTGTTAAACTATTTTACCTGATGTAATTCTGATATCACAGAAGATTATCATAAAAAAAAGGTTTAAAATTAAAAAAACTAACATTTGAGTTTACTTTTTAAAATCTTTAATAAACAATTAAATTCATACCATCAAATAAACTTCTGATTTAAATAAAGGTTTAAAAAAATTCTTTAGCTCTTTATCAAATGCATGTAAATTTTTTTTGGACATAACGTACAATTTTCCAGTTACTTATGAACAAAATCGTCCATGACTAGTTCTGATCTTCAATCAAAAGTAGTAACAGTACAATCATTTTACATATTAGCAGCAACAGGTATTGGTTAATTTCATTTCATGTTTGCTCCCAAGTTTGAGCTTTACAAATGACTAAACATACCTTAAACAGTGAAACAAGTTCGGTATTTCAATAGAAAAGTAAATTAATATTCAACATAAGAAAGACATTAGTAGAATTTAAGTTCTGTAAAATCGATAATTTTCGAGAAAAGGTTTTGGCTTTAAAACTGGCATTCTTAGGAAAACAGGCGATAATGAGAAATTGATTATCAAGCAAAGATAAAGCTGCGTTATCGTAAATGGGATAAAAATAGTCAATTTAATGTTTGTGGAAAAGTAAAAATGTAATAATATTTTAAAGATTTGGCATTTCGTTGTAAAAAGAAAAGGATTATGCTTTCGTCACCAAAAAAAAAAAAACCTCCAAATATCTAAATGATTACAATCTTTATCAGATTTCCGCTATTTTACACAACAGAAAGAAGTAGTGTATTCAAACGTAATCCTTTGAAATTTTTGTTTAAATTTCTAAAAATAAATCAATGTAAAAGGAATGTTTGTAACTGATTTAATTACTAGATATATATACATACATAACATTCTTTACTAGTTAATAAGCAAGATTTGCTCTAAACACAAATGAAACTCTTTTGATACAGCACAGAGATGACAGTACGAACCCAGAACGTCAACTTGAACTAAAATTTGATGAAAATTTTGAGCTAGTACATTTAAGTGTACTTGTAAACAAGTCTTCGTCGAAAATTGTTTGAATGTGGAGCTTGAACGCTAAGTTTTTCTCCTTTTTTAAAAAAAAATTGTTTACTGTCATTTATTATTTACTTCAGCATTAACGCCATTCACATAGTGCTTTCTGTAACTAGTTAACCCCGAAAAATTTGTGAATAACGCTTTGATTTATTTGCTATTTTTGTTTAATAACTTGATTAGCTTAGATAATTCGCATTGAATGGATGAACACAAGTCTATTGGATTGAAAAGTGCTTTAATGTTTCCTACTTTAAAATTTAAGTTTTTCTTAAAGCATTTCCTTATTTCGAGTACAACCCTGCCGCAAGGGAAAATTTGCGATTGCAATAATGTAAAATACTAGCTATTACAGAAATTCAGATATTTATCAATAAATTATCGCCTTCAAGTTTTCCACTTTTGTGACTAAATTACCAAGTAAATTACAAGCTCCAAGGTATGGTTTATCCAGAAAGAGAAACAATTTTAATTCCTAAGAAAATGAGATTCTTCCAGTGCAGAGCAAAAAAAAAAAAAGGGGGCTTTGGTAACTCAAATAATCTTTGACTTTGATAAGTCAAAAAGGAAACCTTTGAGATCCGACTAAACAGTGAAAATCCCCGGGCATCCAGAGACTGCAGGTGAACACTTGTCCCTGCAGTTTCGCCCTTATTAGGGCTCATCAGTCCGGAATAGCCCCAGGATAGTGCAAAATAAACCAAAAAAAAAGTTAAACCAACTTGGTTTAACTAACTAAAACATCAATCATCTCCAAATTCTTTTAACATTTGCTCGAAATGAAATTCATTGGATGGAGACGTGACACGACTGCACTTGGGCATTCGGGGGCTTTCGGGGCCGTGCCCTTGGTCCACGGGAGCTTTGAAGGAACTGCCTGCAGACCATAAAGGAGACTTTGAAGGCTGTGTCCTCATCCTTATGGCGATATTTAGGGACTGTATCCCCATCTTATTGGTGAATTTCAGGGGATGAGTGTTTAATTTACTGAGACTTTTAGAACCGTGTCCTCGACGTAATGGAGTTTTAGAGGGCTCGTGCCTCTACCCGATTGGGAATGCATCCTTAAATTTTCTGGGGGTTTCAGAGACTCTGTATAGAGACTGAACTAATCGTCCGTCACATCAACAACACATAATTCAACGTTACACAATAGCAACTCATCATCGGTTAATGTATGCCTCCTACCCATTTCTACGAACAATCGCTTCTTCATCCAGTAATTATTCGTTTATATACATGCATTTGAACAATCATTAGTTCTTCATTCACATGCATTTGTTCTTTCATTTACATGCAATTAAAACAACCCTTTAATAGATCTTTCATTCACATGCAACAGAACAATCATTTGTTTTTTCATCCACATTGCCTGCAATTAGTTATTTAATCATTGACTCATTTTCATTCACATTCAGAAGTCACATTCAAACATTCTTCAGATAAATGTGACAAAGGAATGTGATTGAGTGAATAAATAGCTGATCAAATGCAGTGTAAGTGAAAAATCAAATAAATAATTGTTACGTTGTTGTGGATGAAAGAAGAATCAAACTGTTATGTAAAAAAGCGGTCAGAAACTTTGTACAATGAGATGAGTAAGATTAACGCATCGCATATACTTGTACAAATAAAACAATTAAAAAGAATTTTAAAAACTCTGCAAACAATTGTTTCGAGGTTATAAAAGCAATTCCCTTCATCAGTGCAAGATGAAAAATGGATCAGTAAGCCCAATAACGGACAAGTGAACGAGATCAAGACGAGAATGAGTAAATAAACTGGAAAAGGTCAGAACGGGAAACGATACTTCATGAAAAATTGCCTTGGAGATCTACAAAGGGCTAAGAGTCTTAAAGGAAAGATTTCCAAAAACTAGGGGAATAGTTTGTGCTCGACAAATCATTAACTACGGCAGAATTTTTCTGCTAGTAGTAAGATTCCAAAAAATCTAGATTGTATGAGAAAGAACAACCATGAAGAATAACTTAAATTTTACAAAATTGTATTATCTAAAATGGGACTTTCTTGAGTTTACTACTGTCTCTAATCAAACCAGACATCCTAATTTCAAAGGAAAAACAGTATATTTCTGCAAAAATTTGACATTTCAACAAATAAAAGAATGAATGAATACAATCTATTAGTCCTTAATAGTTTACCGACAATATTAGTACAGTCTAATTTACTGAATGCATTTCGTATAAAACTGAACAATGAGTGCTCTGCATTTTCCATGAATGAGTGCTTAAAATTTTGATGAGATATCCATAGTTTTATTTCTACATTTTGAACTGTGGTACCGTGCTCGTTTATGCTTAATTTTTTGTTGTCTATCACTTTTATTCGTGCGTTATATATACATTTTTTTTACAATTTTTTCTTTCTGGTTGAGAGAGAATTATTTTTACTTGTTATTTTTCACATTTAAATTTCAAACGAATTTCAGCCTGCTAGTGCTTTTCCACTTACTTCATGTAAGATCCAGACATTAATTACGCAAGGTATAAACATGACATAAAACATGCATCGATTCAATATTGAAGCTTAAAAATTTCATATTTCAAGAGTTTGGTCTCTTGGCATTTCATTATGGAAGAGCAGCTAGTTCCCAGTAATAGTTCCCACAAACTATCCAATTCAAGTCCTTTTAAACAATGTAATCCAAGAGTATATAAAGTTGATGTTAAAGCATATTTTTCTTCTAATATTGCATTTCATTGTTAACATGAATATGCCAAATATGTTACAGCTTCAGTAAGGACATTCCATATATGCTTCAATATCAATTCTTCGATCAAATTTTCAAATACTTGAAATACTGTTGCGCTTAGTATGTGGTGTCCTATTTTCTTTCGAAATAACACTTTGATTGTCTTTCTCCGTAGTTAGTTCCTACTTGAGAGACTTCCAAAAACCTTTCTTTGCGAGCTTTATAATTTAAAAAACTTTAAAGGTTATTCAAGTTCCCTTTTAAAAATCTAGCATATGTGTATCTTTTCCTAGAATATTTTTTTGTAAGATAAAACAAAATCAGTATAGCGATGAGAAGGACCTGCGGTTGTCGTCAGAAGCAGAGCATTTCCAAGGTAATGCTTACTTGCATTTTACCATCTAATGCTTCTTCATTAGCAGGCAAAAACACATCTTCACTACTCAATATCAAAATACTTTCGTTATTCTTATCAGAAAGTGCTGGCATTGAAAGTGTTTCGATTTTGAGTACTTGAAAATGAACATTACTATAATAATGCTCTGAGAATTGCTGGTTCTTGTCATCTCAAAACTGATCATAATCTGACAAAGAAGTTATTCCATGAAAAGTAATACATACTGAAGGAAACTTCGAAAAGAAATTGGTACTCACATTCAAAGTTGGAAATTATGAAGTTAACAAACGGATGAGGTTCTGAATGACGCTCAAATTAGAACAAAAGTCGATTTTTGAAGGAATATAGGAACCCAACACCACATACTAAACGCAGCGTTAGCCACAACAGTTCTTCAAATGCTTGAAGACTTGTTATAAATGGGTACAGAAAAGCAGAAGAAAATGAACTGAAGAGGAAACATATCGGCGAAAGCGATTGGAATAACAGAAATATATGCTGCTATATAAATTGAATCACGTAAAATACACTCCGCATGAGGACGTAGTAACTCCTTCGTAGTTAGTTCCCATTTGAGAGACATCCAAAACCCTTTCTTAGTCAACTTTAAAATTTTCATGTTAAATCCGTTTCCTTTTAAAAATCTCCTAGCGTATGTGTATCTTTTCCTGGAATATTTATTCTTTGTAAGATAATAAAAATCAGTATAGCGATAAGAAAGACCAGCGGTTTTCAGAAGCAGAGCATTTCCAAGGTAATGCTTACTTGCATTTTACCATCTAATGCTTCCTCATTAGCAGGCAAAAACACATCTTCACTACTCAATATCAAAATACTTTCGTTATTCTTGTCAGAAAGTGCTGGCATTGAAAGTGTTTCGATTTTGAGTACTTGAAAATGAACATTACTATAATAATGCTCTGATAATCGCTGGTTCTTGTCATCTCAAAACTGATCATAATCTGACAAAGAAGTTATTCCATGAAAAGTAATACATACTGAAGGAAACTTCGAAAAGAAATTGGTACTCACATTCAAAGTTGGAAATTTTAAAGTTAACAAATGGATGAAGTTCTGAATGAGGCCCAAATAGGAACAAAAGACGATTTTTGAAAGAATTGAAGAACCCAACACCACATACTAAACGCAGTGTTTGCCACAGCAGTTCCTCAAATGCTTGAAGACTATAGATAAACGGGTACAGAAAAGCAGAAGGAAGTTAACTGAAGAGAAAACTTATCGGCGAAAGAGATTAGAACAAGAATATATGCTGCTATATAAATTTAATCACGTAAAATATACTCTGTATAAGGACATAAACTGCATAGCGTGTGATCAAAGGATTAGGAGCCATCACTTTTCTAGAACATGATGCCAAGAGATCAAGTTTGTGAAATAATAAGATTTTAAATAATGAGCTTTGACAAAATTCGCTCAGGTTTTGTGTGCTGTTTTGGACCTTGCTGAAAATCAATGCCTGGGTTCAATGTAAAACTGTAACTGGAAATTCTATCAGTAGGTGGCAAATCATTTGAGACTTTTTGCTGAATAGCGAGAAAAAAAAATGGTCACTCCCGAAAGAAAAATATGGTACATAGTAATAAAAAAAAGTGACCGAAAGCACAGTTCGATATGTGGAAATAAAACAAAAGATATCCGTTCACAATGTAAAGCACTCATTTGTATAAAATGTACAAAACATGAAACGAGTTTTTTTTGCAAAACGCATTCAGTAAATCTGTTGTGATAAAAAGCTTCTTTTCTGCAGGTGCACATGTCATTAATTTGTCAGTTATTTGAATCACTAAATCTTATGACCTAGGTTATATCGCCCTTTCGGACATATCCTGATTTTTTCTTGTCTCTTGCCAAGAAGCGATATAACGAGGGATTACTGTACTGCTGTCCTACTCAATTAAGAAAATGTATGCCACAATTTGTTAGCGATATTTTACAATACTCAAAGCATGACATTTTGAGCAATACAATTTTCTAAACAGTTATAGTTGATTTCTATTTTTTTTAAATCGATCATTTAATGTAAATGATGAGAAATATCGGTTATTACTTTTAAAACAATGTTTCAGTGAATTATATTTAGCTCTTATGCATATCTTATTGCTTCACAAACTGTCGAGCTGCTCCCGATCCTTACTGTTTCTAAATATTTCCTTCCAAAACCTTTTTTGACATGACATTTTTTTCCTTGGTGAAGATGTCCTCAGATTGCAGATCATTTCCAGTGCTGGACACTTAGTTTTTTTTTTTACCCATTCAGTCTGTATTTCTCCTTCACTTGTCCGTTGTCGGACTGTAATCCATTTTTCTTCTTTTTTTTTTGACACTGATAAAGGAGTTTACTTTTTTAACCTTGCAACAGCTGTTTGCAGCGTTTGTTCTAGCTGTTTTTATTTGTACATTTATCTACACGTTGTCAGAATTTTACTCATTTCAATGCATAAAGCTTGCCTTTTAAGGTAACAGTGTGATAGTTCATTAATTCACTTTCAACACAACAATCATTTATTTGATCATTCACTCACAGTTCATTTGATTAACTATTTATTTACTCTATCACATTCAGTTGCAACATTTGAAAATATCATGACAATTTTCAAAAATCTGATATTTTGATCTACATCCGATATTTTCAAACTTAAGTTATTAAATAATAAATACTTCCTCAAACAATGTTGTTAGTATACTTATGCTTTTATAATACATCAACTTTAAATTTAATGTTTCTTCATTATTTATATTCATAAATATACAATTTATAAAAAAAATTACATACTAAGAATGGCATTTAAAAATAAATGATATTTACAACCATTTGTAAAATGTAATAGTTAAATCTATTAGATATAAATTTAACATAATTCATACATTTCTATTAATTTTAATTGAATTACTGAAGCATAATATGTTTTACTCATTTGTTCTTTGGTTAACTACTTTTACCAATTTTATGTATTTCAGAAATAAAAATATGCATTGGTCAGTACACATTCATAAGATTTTCCTTTTTTTTGTGACCAACTTTTAACTCCCATTAAAACATTTTTAATTAAAATAGTTTCATTACTAATAATTTTATGAATATAAAATAGAAGGAATATTATAATATTAACATTATATAAATGATACATCAATCTGCTTTTTAAATATAGCATATTACTTTTGGTTATTTATAATATTGAAAGAATATTAATGATTCATACATATAATTTATCTATTGCAAATTTTGTACTTCAAAAAATAACTATCAAAACTATCATATTTTCAAAATAAATATCGGATATATATCAGAATATATATCGGCAAACACTGTACTTGTCACACTCATTTGACAAATGATTGACTATGACTAATGAATGTGAATGAAAATGAGTTAATGAATAAATAACTGTATGGAGGTTTTCTGAATGAAAGAACAAATAAATGATTGTTCTGTTGCATGTGAATGAAAGATCGATTAAGTGATTGTTCGAATTGCATGTAAATGAAAGAACAAATGCATGTGAATGAAGAACTAATGATTGTTCAAATGCATGTATATAAACGAATAATTACTGGATGAAGAAGCGATTGTTCGTAGAAATGGGTAGGAGGCATACATTAACCGATGATGAGTTGCTATTGTGTAACGTTGAATTATGTGTTGTTGATGTGACGGACGATTAGTTCAGTCTCTATACAGAGTCTCTGAAACCCCCAGAAAATTTAAGGACGCATTCCCAATCGGGTAGAGGCACGAGTCCTCTAAAACTCCATTACGTTGAGGACACGGTTCTAAAAGTCTCAGTAAATTAAACACTCATCCCCTGAAATTCACCAATAAGATGGGGATACAGGCCCTAAACATCGCCATAAGGATGAGGACACAGCCTTCAAAGTCTCCTTTATGGTCTGCAGGCAGTTCCTTCAAAGCTCCCGTGGACCAAGGGCACGGCCCCGAAAGCCCCCGAATGCGCAAGTGCAGTCGCGTCACGTCTCCATCCAATGAATTTCATTTCGAGCAAATGCCGAAAGAATTCGGAGTTGATCAATACCCCCCATCCCCTCAACGATCGGAAGATGGACTACGAGGGCGGCGCACCCTTCGGATATTCCGCACGTCTTCACGACGGCGAGTACGGCGGCTGGGGGGCTGGAGCCGGGGACGGCGGCCCAGGGAGTTGGCAGGCGCCTGGTACAATTGCACCTGCCTGCGTACTCGGCGCCCGAGCCTACCCCCGGTGGAGGGGGTGGGTTCGGACACCTCATCCGCGGCGGCGACTGTGGTTCCATGCGTCCCTGAGTCGTCGCTCGACTCGCCCCTCGCCTCCTCCTCCTCCTGCCGCTCATCCTGCACGGAGCTTGGCTCCTCGGAACAGGTGGGCGTGGCAGGGGGTGCGTCCCCTTGCGAGCCTCCCTCCGGTCTTGAGGAACTAAGCCTAGTACGCTTACGAGACTTACCTGCACCACGAGACCTAGTACGCTTACCTGCTACCCTCCTGGAAGAAGGTCCGGCCCGGGCCTCGGGCACGTCCGGGAGGGCTGAAGGTGCGGCAAGGGGGGCTGGTGCAGGTGGGGCGACGATGGGCAGGTCCGGGACAGCTGCGTCCACCTGGACGGCTGCGGCCATTGGGGCGTCGTCCGGGGCATCATCGTCGTCGGACGAAGAATCCTCTTCTGGTCCGGGGGCGGCGACGGGGCCCTGGGAGCGTCTTACCTCGGCCAAAGCCAACATTGCGATCTCCAGGGCGCGATTTGCGACGTTCACCGCGCCGGAGACATCGAGGTTAACTGGAGGGAGTGGCGGGACGTCTTCTCCCCAAGGAGCTCCTGCCAAAGAGAAAGAAAACACAAGTTTGAGTTTGCATTAAAAATTGAGCTTACTGTCTATCAATCAAGTTTGAAATTTACGTTCTCAAGAACATATATTCACACGTAATTTAATCGTAGCACCATCAAAAAACTAAATTTTCATGCTAAATGTCAGACATGAGAAGCAATTTTTTCCGATGATACATATCAAATACGAGATTTTTCTTTGAATCTAAAATTGAAACTTACTGCGATGATAGAGATCCAGGTAGATTCGATTCACGTTTCGCTGGACCCTGGTGGAGAAAATTGTGTGGTCAGCAGAACGTATCCTAAGAGCATGAATCCTTCCCATCAGATTTATGTTCTCTGTCGAAAGAAACAGATGCTTTCAGATAGGTCAAGGATATCATTTTACATCTTGCAACACACCAAATCTCATTCAACTTTTTTATCCTGTTTTTCCATAAAAGTAAAAAATAAGATGAAGACTACACAAAGATGGCACTTTTTTGAAAAGCCCGTATATACTACACAAAGATGGCACTTTTTTGAAAAGCCCGTATTATTTTTTATTCTTCGCAATTTTATCCCGTCTGCCAATAGTTTTATTTGGTCGCAAAACCAAATTTTATCAACATTTTTAACATTTTCATTCAACTTTACGAATGGAGTTTTGAGTAGGATGTGTTTTTTTTTTGTAAGTGTCAAGATTTAAAACTAAAAGGTCCTTTTCTTCGTAAAGTTTGTACCGCCGATTAATATATAGGTGGGAGCATATATACAGAAAAATTAAATGAAAATATGTTGCAAACATATCTTTCAATTGATTTTTTGGTGCATAAGGATATTAAATTGTATCACAGCCTACATCGAAGTGTTTAGTGTAGGATGCTGATTATTCCAAAATATTTAAACAAACAATGCTTTGGAATGCATGGCTCGACAATTATATTGCCCGACATGCCCGGGGCGCATACATTTTCCAATCAGGCATAAATATTTTATCCTTACGTGCCCGGCTGTGCATGTAATTATCTTTTTTTATGCTTTATATTGAAATAATTTTTGATTCAGGTACAAAGCTGTTGTATTAGTTTTTTGCCTGACTATAATGCTATATGACAAGTTCCATTTTTTTTGTTATTATGCAATAAAAAAACTGAGCATGAAAAAAAAATGGGCATGCATTCTTTAGACAAACATGCCCGGCAGGCAGGGTTGGGTTTTGGACTCCAATAATCTGGTTTAGGACAGTACAGGTGGTTTTTAGCGGCCAAAACTTTCTAAAACTGTCCCGAACTATTAAACTGGCCAAAAGTAGGCTAAAGCTACGGGGGGGGGGGGTTAATTAATTCGTATTTACTTCAATATTCGTAATGCATAAATATAGATATTAATGAGGTTTAATTAATGAGCAATATTTGTTAATATTTCTCCCCAAAATGTTCATTTAAAAATATCTTCAAACAAATTGCCAATAACTCTACTACATAAAAACTTCTTTATCAACAGTTGGTAGAGTTATGGAAGGAAAGTCACAACCCTACCAAGACAACTAATTTCAGTTCCATTTTTAACTCAAAGTAATGTTATTAAATATGCAATATTTAGGTGCAAAAAAAAAAAAAAAAAAGCTTAATTTTTTAACGGTTTTTGGAAATAAGTTTTATTGCTGTATTACCGTAGTGTCCAAAACCTTGCCAACCCTGCCAGCAGGGAACGTAAAATTTCGAATACTTACTAGCGCTGTTGGAATGCACTCCTTAATTTTGATCTTTTTTGAGTCGAAAATTTTTCCCGGGTGGAAGCAAGTGCCTTTGAAACAAACCGAAGAAAACTTTTTTTCCTTAAACTTTCTCCGTTTTCATTCCCATTTCATGAAAGTTTTTAAAAAATATCCGCACGAAGTACATGAACGACAAATGAGATTGTTCTTACCCCGCTCCTGCTCCCGCAGTCTTTCCTTCATATCCTCGATCGTCTGGCCGTCGGCTCGCCGCTGCGCGAGCAGTTCTCGGATGAACTGTTCGTGAAGCATGACGGTGAAGCGCACATCTTCGCCGCTCCTAAAGATCTGCTGCTGCTCAGACACCTTCCGAATCACATCATCGAGGTCGCTCCTCATCTTGCCAATGAAGAGGAGCGTGTCGATGTAGTCGGGCTTGTCCTCTGGCCGGGATAGATGTTTTGAAGCTGGAAATCAGCAATAATTAGTCAAGAAATATACGAATTTTTCATACATCCTACTTCAAAGAAATAAAAAAAAGATTTTTTCTCTAAACTCCCCTCATCTAAAGATTAAAAACAGCAGGATTTTATTAATTTTGCTTATAATTTCAATGTAAATAAAAATATTTTTTTTTTCCTTTAAAGGAAATTTAAAAATAGTAGAAATTAAAAAAAATCAATTCTTGTTCGGAATGCGGACAGATAACAATCATTTACGTTTTTCTAAGAGAGTTCGATTACACTGCGAAACAAAAAAAAAAAAAAAAACCTTCAAAATATTCTGAGCATAACTCAACTTGCTGTTTCTTATCTAAAATGCACCCCAAATTCCGAAGATGATCACCATTTTTCCTCATCACGTCCCACATTTTGGAAACGGTGCCCCCCCCCCCTTCTTTCACTTTTCGACCACTTTATACCCATTATTTTTATACGGACGGTCATAAATATTCTTCTGAGGGTCTAGAAAGGCAAAACGTTTAAAAGCATGAACATTTGGAACAAGTTTGGAGAATCAGAGCGTTAATATCCCCTAGGGGGTAATATTTTTAAAAACATCGAAACAAAATTTTTTTGGGGGGATTTTTTTTCTTTTGCATTTTTTGTTATTTTTCGGCATAAAACCAGACTAGAGGACTCGCTACTATGAGCCTCATGTTTTAGATCTTCAGTAAAGAACCTTTCCGTAATATTAAATCTGCATTCAAAGATATAATTCTATTAAAAAAAAAAAATTTTGTATGCTTATAACATGTCATTAATGTGTATTTATATTTCTGGGGATGCAAACCCTGATTTTTTTCACTATAACAAGAGCAGATTACCTAAGAAAATTCCTGAACATCATAGGACCTCTGTGCCAAATTTGGTAAAAGATCCGACGTGAATGTTGGATTTGTGTAACGAACATGCACATACCTAATTATCTTTTTATATGAAAAGCACTAACTCCAAATGTGTATGTTTCACAGTGTTTCGATTAGTACAAGCTAGGTGGAAAAAAGTCATGTTCAAAATTCTAAACTTTGGTGTTGGGATAATGCAAACAATAAACCAAACCAAAACATTAAACTTAGTTATTTGTTTATGTCTAACTTCCTTCCGTCATGTGAGCAATAAGGTTCAAAGGTAAGTATCCGTTTGTATTAGAATAAACCAGTTGAGTTCCAGACATCATTTCATCACACAAAATTAAAGTTCTTAATTTCATATGATTTTATTGTTCAAGATGGATATTATTTACACTAGGGATTTTTTTTTTTTGTAATTTAATTAATCTGTTTGATAGTTAAACTTTTTTTTTTTTGACCATCGATTGAAAGTTTTGAAACGGGCATGTCTTGTACCCATTTGTACCCGGGCTATTTTTTTTGGAAATGGTAGCTGCAGCTTTCCCATTATTAATACGACGTCTTACAGTCAGCACACTCGAGCACAATGTATTCTTTTTACCCAAAGCTTTGGGTGCTTCAATCTGGACCATCTCCCGAAACAGGTTGTGGGGGTATGAAATTGGTGACGTAGCTCCGGAAGCACTCGCGGAGCACTTTAAGACGATTTCAATAGGAAATGGCATTGCTTCGCTCCTATTTTTGGACGTAAAAGCATAATTCGGAAAAAAAAAAAAAAAATTAAGTCTTCGTGTCTTAATTTACCTTCTTTGATACTAGTGTCTCACCCATATTTTACGAGAATTATTTTGAATTCGAATAAAATGGAAGAACGAAACTTGATCATGAGTGATGTCAAACGATAATTATTATGAAACTAAACCAAGTTTGAATACAACTTAAAATAATTTTATTTGAAGAAAATGGTAATCTATGAGAGTCATTAAATTCGTAAACTGCTACAAAATATCTTTTCCTGATTTGGAAGAGAAATTACTGTTATTCATTTACTTTAAAGTTTACCTTCAAAAAATTGTAGAAGAGAGAAAGAATCATTATTAATATTAATAATATAATAAATTAATATTAATTCTGAGAAGTAAAAAACGAATTTTTCAATGAATAATGATTGAATTTAATAATATATAGTAACTATATTAGTTCAAAATAGTTATATATTTACATTTATAAAATATATACAACTACATAGAGGGAAAAATACAAATACTCAGAAACTGATTACCACATGGTAATACTTCATTTATACGTCTTTTATGAAAGAAATTAAATACCTCATGAAGCATTTTTAAAGCAATTACTGTTATTACAAGCAGATATTTCCCAAGTACTGTTAATCGTGTATAATGGAAAGATTTTGTAACTACTATGTTGATTCAAAATGCAAATAGCTGTGTACATAAATGACTACAATAAATACATATATTAAAATATTATTTTTGCAGAATATTAAAATAACTATAGAGGAAAATGTACGGAATATCAGAAGCTGGTTGGTACATAACGTTTCTTTAATAACCCCCCAAAAAAATTATCCTATGAAATATTTTTAAGATCAAACCTTTACTTTAAACTGATATTTCCAAGAACTATTGGCTGTGACTTTTCAAATGGGTACCACTAATGAACATTCAAAGTATGATCAACTATGTAATTACTGATGTTTATGATTCAAATAAATGAAATAAGCTATAATAAATACATATACTGCAAAAAAAAATGCATTTGTAGAATATATGCGCAACTATGCTCTAGATGGAAAAAAATGCTTTATACGAAACTGACATAACAGGTTGGCACATAACGTTTTATTAATAACCCCGCAAAGGAATATTATTCAATTGAAACATTTTTTAAAACAACTACCTTTACTTTAAACAGATATTTCCAAGAACTATTGTTGTGACTTTTTAACTGGTTATCAATGATAAAAATTCAAATTATAATCAGCTACGTAATTACTGATGATTATGGAACAAATAAATGAAATAAACTATAATGAATACATATACTGAAATGTTTGCATTTGTAGAATATATGTACAACTCTAGATGATAAAAATATGTATTCTCCGAAAATGACACCACATAACGATTCGTTGAAGTTCATCATCCAATGATTTTTTGTTCGTTCCTTTGTTTTTTAACAGTTTAAGATGTTGCTAGAAATTAATCCATGAAATATTTAAATTTGCAAAATAGTTAAAACAACTAAAAATGGAAAAATATTGATTCTTTGACATTTAAACCACTCATTGTTCCAATATTTAACTGCTGTATTAAGAGATTTATTATCCTATGAAACATTTTTGAGAACTCATACTATATTTCAAAGAGATATTCAAACAGCACACTCCGAATTGAAATGAAAAGATGCACAAGTCATCAAATATATGCATATTTTTTATTAATCTCCAATTAATTTACATTCTTAAATAATTTCATTCAATAAACATCATTGATTATGAAATAACAAAAAAGTGCATAACATTTCGAATTCAATGGTAATTTTTAAAAAACCACTTTGAAATCCATAACTATTCAGGGGCGGACAGGATTCCCCAAGATAGAACCAACCTTGACTCCCAAAGGTTTCAAAAAAAAAAAAAAAAAAAGAAAAAAAAACCCCTCGAAAGTCCGCAGGTTTAAGGGGGGGGAACACCCCTAAAGCGCACAGGTTTTAGTCCGTAAAAAATTAAGTAAAATAAAATAAATAAACCGAAGGTACACAGGTTCAAGGGATGAAAGAAAAACTGAGCTTAGGTTTGAGGAAACAAGGAAAAAAAAAAGAGGCTCAGGATTGAAGGGGTGCAAAAAAATAAAAAAAAAAAAAGAATGAATGAAAAAAAAAAAAAAAAAACGAAGTCACACAAATTTGAGGGTGCAAGAAAGAAAATAATAATAACCAAGGTACACTGAGGGCGCATCGGCCGGCGGGCCCGTCCGCCCCTATCACTGTCTGACCCCTTTTTTTCCAATTATACCAAAACCTATGTTGCAGCTGCTCTTAATTTTCGTCATTAGTTATTTTATTTTTGCTTCTGTGTTTTAAATTCATTATAAACTACACCCCCCCCCCTCACCGAACGAAAAAGGGAAAACAATATAGGAAGAAATACTAAGAATTAAAGAATTTATTTCAAAACACTAGGATAGTTATTGAAAATTAATTTAAATGAAGTATAAAAAAATCTCCTGGTTCTTGGAAATGTCATGCCCAGGGCAAGGGCAAGGGGAGCCCGTGCGATAAACAGTGCGAGCAGAAAAATTAAAATTGAAGATGCAAACCAGTATTGAGCTATGGAAATACGCAAGTCAGTGCTTCCAGGATGACGTCAGACACGGCCGTTTCCCCCCTCCTTTAGCCACTAAGCGGCGAAACTGAAAGATCAAAGACACGGTCCCACCCTCCTTTTCCTTCACCCTGATTGCTATTGCTGTCGAACGGTTTAACACCCCAGGATCCTCACGACTCGAGAGTACACATGTGGTCAGCCTTTTGATCTAGGCCGCCGGAGCCGGTTTTCTGGAATCAATGAGAAGAGATAAGAACCTAAGAACTGGCATTTGGGGGGGGGGGGGAGCGGATGGCCGTGTGAAAAAAAAAATCGGACAAAAGAAAGATGCAGGTGTAAAATTAGGAGTAGTCATTGAACTTAATGACTTGGATCATTATGTAGTTAGATTGCTTTCGTTTCCCATCCTGGAAAATTGAATGCACTGGAAACACTTCCGATGTGGTCTTGACTACCGGATATTGGTCATCAAACTATTCCACAAGGATTTTTTCTACTCTGCAATCTAAACTGCATTATAGTAAGATATAGCAACTTTACTTGCAACGCAAGAAAACTAATTTTTATTATGGCAAGTAAAAGAAAGATACATTGGGACAAAATGCTAAAAAGATGAAACAGACAATGCTCTTTAGATCGAACTTCCATTACTACAATCTCTCCGTTACAACGACCAATGCATGAAGTCCTGTTTGCTAATCCATAGACAATGTTATTTTTAGTGATGTTCCGGATATCCGTATCCGTATCTGCGGATATCCGAGGAAAACTAAAGATCTGTATCCGTATCCGTACAAAAAAAGTGAGATAAAAGTCTATTTACTGTTTGTAAAGGTGTTCCCGGCTTTGTTATTCCGTCGGTCGGAGTCATATGGGTGGAATGGGTCAACGCTGCATTTACGCTGAATTAAAATGCGAAAAATTATTCCTAGCCTATGCAGTAGCACTTTACGTTCTTGCTCCTGTATCCTACATCTACCGAGCCAGCTAGAAATAATTTTTCACATTCTATCTAAGCATTAATGCTGCGCTGACCCGTTCCTTTCAACTCTCCATCAATTTTAACGGAGATTTCTTATAGAGTAAATCATAGTCTGTATTATATTTTCGCCGTATATGACATTTTTTGAAGAAAGTGTTATTATAGAGACGGGAATAGTTTCCGTAACAAATTTTACACTTGGATAGTTGTATTGGGCAAAGACATTTTGAGATCCGTATCCGCGGATCTTGACACTAATGATCCGGATCCGTGGATGTACGTTTTCAACGATCCGGCACATCACTAGTTATTTTAACGTCCGTTAGAAAATCCAAACTGAACCACTCAGTTCAAGTATAACATCCAAAATTAAGTTCAGACTATTTTCTGATTCTCAAGACTATCCATTAGAAAACTGATAATTAACAATTTTATATTCCTAAATTCTAAAGAGTAAATGTTTCGATTGAACGGAGTTACTTGATGATGAAGTGTTCAAAGAGTCGATGAGAATTGCACACAGTGTCAACAGTATGAAGCTTTTATTTATTTTTTTTGTTGTTGAAAAAATCAAAAAACGGAAAGCAGCTACAATGTCTCAAAAAAGAATTAACTATGGTTTGAAAACAATCTCATGCAAAGCGGAAGGAAATCATAGTCTCTAAGTTACGAATTTCTGTCTATTTTCAGTGTACATTTCGCTAAATAAATTCGAACAAATGTGAGATAATATTCAAACTTAAAATTAAAAAATAGTTTCAAGTGCAATCATTTATTATTTTGTTAGTTTATTGGTTCTCTTTTAAAATGAAGTATCAGAATTAAAAGTTACTCCAGTAATTCTAAAGATATGGCTAAACATTTTCTCTGTATATAGTACATTTACGTTATAGTGACTTATCGTAACAACTTCCAATTTTTGTTTGGACGACTAGAGTCGATATAACGAACATCGACCGTATTTTCAAAGTAATTTTTTTACTTATTTCTCCCCCTCCCCCTCCCCTCAGGTTCTTTTCCTTTCTAAGTTCGAGTCCTCACGTTTTCTTTTCTCTCACAAGCTGAGAATTACTTTTTTTCTCCTTTTAAATGTCGCTTCGTTTCGGTGAAATAATGGAAAATTAAGAAGTAATTAACATAGAGCATTCATTTAAATTTTTTACGACTTAAATTCAAATTGTGCTTTTCGTAATCGCGAATTGCAATGGGATCCTACATGTTGGGTTTTTTGTTTCTACAAATGGAATGCAAATGGCTAAGAAAATTTTGCACCCGTCATAAACTGATGGTTTTCTAGAATAGGTAATACAATCCATATCCATTAAAAAACTGATGGTTAGGATTCGGTGATAAAGATAAAGATTTTATGGCCGATATCCACTAGAACACTTATCATAAAGATTAATTACAGCGTATAAAGTTATGTATTTTACTTCTTATCAACCTCAAATGATGGGAATCAGTAATCTGGATATTTTGTATTTAGATGAAGTTTTGTTTTTTAAGATCATCTATAATGGCGTTTTCCCTGAACGAAACGTAATTTTACACCCTTGCCCCTTTAAAAAGTTAAATCTGCTAAGTTAGGCCTTGAATGAACGCAAACCATTTTCAACGAAGACGACAAAAATTTATCCTCTTAATAAATATTAAAACAAGGAGTTAGCTCGTTCTCGTGGCAATCTAAAAAATCAGAGCAACATCAGCTTTGGTCAAATGAGAATAATAGGTAATTCGTGATTGTTTAAAAAAAAAAAAAAAAAAAAAAAAAAAAAAAAAAAAAAAAAAACCTAAAACATGAAGTCATACTTTGAGCGAAATCATTTTGCTTAATTAGTTGGTGTTTGAAGTCTACCACATGTGTTTTGTCCGCCCTTAACAATTGTCCACAGTTTTATCAATGAAATTTACTTATTTTTTTTTCCTTCGGCTGTCAAAAAAGTGTCTGAACATCTTTCTTTCCCCAGAAGTAAAGTTAAAAATGGAGGAATCCAGCAAGATACTATTTATTTTCATTTACCTTATACACGGAAACGTTTATATTCTTTTAAGATAAATTTATTTGGTTTTGCAAACATCTACATCAGGGGTTCTCAAACGGTGGGCCACGGGATGTCCAGGGGGGGGGGGCGATTATGTGAAAAAAAAGTTTGAAGAAAATAAATTTATTGATCAAGGTCAATAACTCACTAAACTACTGCAAGATTATAAAATCAGTAAGGTCTATTACTCTCACTTATTATAAAAAAAATCAAGAGACAAAAATTCATATTTATTTTACTACGAGTAGTTACTTGTGTTTCTAAGGATGCAACTGAACCATTTGTGTAGTTTTTAGTTATTGTTTTACTGTTTAGACAGATTTAAAACTTTGGAGGGTCGCCAAAATACTTAATATAAAAAGAGGGTCCCAATGTCTAAAAGTTTGAGAACCCCTGATCTGCATGGTAGTACATTCAAAAGGAAAAGATGAAAGAATGATGATAGTCCAGTCAATAGGTAGGGGAAACGGGCTTGGCCTACAAAAAAAAATTGGGTAGAAGATTTTTTTTTTTAATTTTGTATATACTAGTGCCAATGTAAAAAAAAAAAAAAAAAGTTATCCAACACGAAAGTCCACGAGAAAAGTTTTGGGAGGGGGGGGATACTAAAATTCATGACTTTTTGAAATATCTCAGAAATGCTTAAAATTGGCACAAAACTGTCTGTGCAAATGTTGAAGAGAATTTAATTTTCTACAACTTTTATCATTACTACATTTTTGTATGTATAGCAAGCGCGTTACTAACTTTTTGAAAGTCGACTTTTTTCGGAAAACGAGAAATGATGGCGCATCGAAGAATTGAAAGATACAACTGTGTGACCTTGGGAAATGATTTGTGCTGATTGTATCCTTTTCCTTTGACATTCACAAAACACCCCCGTTGGATCCCTCTTTACTTATCTCCGAAACCATTTTAATTGGCACCCATATTCGTCACTTAAGTTCGAGCGAGCAGTGCGTTTTTCTTCTTTGTCTGACATTTCCTGGGAAAGTAGTCGAAAAAGTAAAATAATTGATCGGGGCCCGAATCTCTGGAAAGTCTCATGTGACCAAGGAGGGGAATTTATTGCTATAGGCGGGGCCAGAGAAGAGCTGTAAACATCTTCATTTCCACATACAAAGCTCGATATCACTCCCACCCTAAAACTGGGGACGAAGGTGGGGGGGGGGGGGGCGAAAAGGGGACAGTGAAAGGTCGAAATGTCAGCCACCTGCTGTTTTGTAAAGCGGTTTACGCCAATGCGAACGATCGGGAACGACGAAGTTTGTTCGCTTATATAGGATCTACATTTTCGTTGGAAATTATTATCGGTCATTGATTGGTCATCAAAAGGATCCTTATTTATTGTTACTCTAAAATATCAAAACAGTTAAGTATTTTTTTAAAAAAATTTAATTTTTTTTAACCTGGCTCCGTGAAAATCGGTAAAAAAACACATGTAGAAATTCCGAATTTTTGTTTGTTTGTATCCTGGTTAAAACTAATTTCACAATAAATTTTGGTTAGTAATGGGTCGCTCATTGAAAAAAAAAATTGTTCTCTAACTTTTTTGACTCGCTGAAGATTTAGAACTTTCTAACGGCACCCTAGCCCATCTGTATTATATGTAAACTCTGTATTATGTAAACTAATAAGTTAATATGTCGTCGGCAGGGGGGTGGGTCCCACACCTGAGCACAGTTTGTGCACATTTGTGCAGCATAGGATCATATCATCCTCTCAAATACTCCGGTGTTATATTATAAGGACACCGACAGGGCCCCATAAAAATATCAGGGGGCCCTAGGCCCTATGCTTTTTCAGGGGCCCTGTGTAGTCAACCCTTACTATTTTATCCATTTGGGATAACAACTTTTAGCTATTGGTTTAAAAAATAGCCATTTGGGGCCCCTAAAAAGTGGGGGCCCTAGGCCACGGCCTAGTTGGCCTATTTATTAATCAGCACCGGAGTTTTAATAAGGCGAGCCATGGTCCTACCGTACTACTACAACCGATTTTTCTAGGTTACCAAATCTCGAGGAAAAAATGACATTTTTGTTTTTGAATTCGTCAACACTACATCTGATTTCCTTTTCCTCTGCTGTGGGATGCATTCATTAGGAATCATTTCCACATTCTGCTTACTCATCGCTTCTGTTTGGCCGTCGTAGTTCATTTGCACGATTTCAAAGTGGATGTTATTAATACTCTCCGTCACTTGTTTAGCCCACCAGCGAAATGTTTGGACTTTCCGCTCCCTATGTTTTCGCACCTGCCAAAACCTTCTCACGCTTTCTTTCGCCCATAGGTGCCACTCTAAAAATTGGCCAGGACTGAAAAGAAGCGCGTGGCTCCATTTCGCGACACCAAAATGTTAGCGCTTAGTTTGTTTGATGTTTTAGATACATATAATGCTAATTTTTGATGCTGTAACTATACAGTAAAACCAAATTGTAAGATTAAGTAAAAATTAAAACCTAAATAAAAAAAATAACATATTATTGTCCAAGATTTTTAGGAGGTAAAAGCAGAAAAAGAACTTAATAATAAAATGCAATAAAAAAAACTTACTATTTACTAATGCAGAAAAAAGCTTCAGATTTTATAGTTCTTGTTACATAAATAGTTCATATTTCATACAAAAAAATAGTAATTAAAAAAAATTCAGGTATGAGATTCTTCGCTATAAGATGCATTGTAATAAAAATTTTAGTAAAATTTTCCAGATTTATATAAGAATGGTTGAAATCAACAGATTGAGTGACTTATTTAATTACTTTTTGGGGGAAAAAAAAAACAGCTTATCTTTTTAACCTTAGCAGATGGACCAGTTTTTTGTCCTCAGAAGAATAAGACCTTTTTTGAGAGTGAGAGATTCAAAAGTAAAGATTTGTTTCATCTATAAAAATCATTTTGAACATGGGAAAAAAAATCCGATGGTCGAAATTTTTGAAAAGACGGAATTCCGTCAATTGGACGGAAGTGTGGAAACCATGCTTTCGCCTAAACTATCTCTAACAAATTTATTGATAGGGACGTCCACAAATGATATCGCGAGGGCTGCCAACTGCTACGAAAAAATCGTAGTTTCTACGAGAAAATGCCTTGGACTGCGACGTTACGAAAAGGAGTCCAAAACCTATGATTTTCTTTTTTTGAGCAATCACGATTGCTTATTGTTCTCATTTGACTGTTTTGATGTGCTATCATTTCATTTTCCCACCAGCACCCTCTGCCAGCACCACCGTCGACCGGCTGCTCACGATGCTGTATCCTACACTTACGCGCATACATCCACGCACGTACACACAAATACACACAACTACCCACACACTCATCCCTGCACAGACACAAACACATATGCCTACTCACACATACACCCCACCCCACCCCCGCAGACAAACACTCATACACACAACTACATACACACTCATACCTGCACGCAGACACAAAACACATGCCGACACACATACACATACCCCCCCCCCCCCCACACACGCCTACATACACACACTCGTGATTGCAAAAAACATAATTTGAATTCAAGATGTCAAAATTCAAGTTAATTTTTATTTCTTTGTAATCATGTAGGAAAATTTTCAATCATTACACATAATATCCATATTATAATCATTTAGATAATGTTACTTTCCTAAAAAAACTCTCAATGTCTGTTTAAAAATAAGCAAAATAATCTCACCACAATTAATGTTTAAAAAATAAATGAATAAATATCTATTAGTATTTTTTTCAAAGTAAAGTGTTACTTATGCAAGAGAGAGGGAAAACTTTTTTCTGGCGCGCTTGCAAAGGAGGGGACGCGCGCTCTTTTACCCCGGGTAAAAAAATTGGAAAAGATTTTTTTTCACGAATTGCGTTCACATGACTCGATGTGGAGTAAGCTTCAATAAAAGACACTAATAAACGGAAAATCTTAGTGTTTGGACTTACGTCAGCCTGACTCTGAAGTATAGAAATTAAACGTAAATTATTGCGTATGTTGCATTCGTAATTGTATGTGCCGTTTTATCCCCCCTCCCGCATGAAACTCTGCTACTCATTTAGTTTTTCAAACGGTTGACAGCTTTGGATCAGCCCCCTCAGCCCCCTCAGACAGCTTTGGATCAGCCCCCAACAGCTTTGGACCCAGCCCCATCCCCCCCTTTGGGGGGGAGGGGGCAGGGGAGGAGAAGGATTCGTGAAAATATGATAAAGGTGAGGGAGGAGGCGTGTTTTCAATGCAAAGAAGTGTGAGCTTTTTTTTTAATCCAAAAGCTCACACTTCTTTGCATTGAAAAAGGTGTTCCTTGTAACGCCGAAACACGTTTCTGCAGTCATTTGCAAGTTTTGTGCATCAAAACGTTGCTCAATTGATTCATTTAATTTTCAAGCCCAAAGGTGGTTATTCATTATTCACCTGAAAGTGCCAATGTTCCGATATTGGAACATATACTATTTTGAGTGGGCATGTCTTTTCAAAATATCACTGTACATTTCTACACCTGTTTTAGAATTAGAAAGTCGCCCGTCAAGGTATGACGGGTGAAAATTGCTTAGTTGTAATGGTAACCCTGACTCCGGTGGATGAAACATTCGCAACTCCAATAAACTATAGGGGGCGCTGCAGCCACTGTCTAATGGCGGATGAAAAAGGTAAAACAAACGCATGCCGTAACTTATAACTTGCTTTGACGCTTTGTGAATGACAGTCACTTTTTATCGTGTTTGCTGGAAGCTTTCTTTTCTATTCTTCTGCAATTACATTACACTACAAACTGTCTGAAGCCTGTAATTTACCCCAAAGAAAACACGTGGTATGGAATATTTTACCTTTTTCGGAAGTATTGTTAATCACCGCAAGGTAGCTTATTCGAGCTCTGGAGTTGCGAATAAACTCCAGTAGGTAGCGTTCATAAGCTGAAATGTTTTTCGTTTCTTCATTCCCCTGAAATGACACAGTCTTACCAGAAAAACAGTTAAGTTTACCGGATCGAGTTCAGCATTGTAACGATTAAGCCTTTCCCTGCATGACAAACATGACCAAAACATATTAAGTGATCATACCCTGGCGCGAGTTTCATTGTTGAAACACGCGCGTTACTCAATCATCGACTATTATTTATTTGAGGATTGCTATTACATCGTTCTTTCTACAGTGTTTAATTTTGAAAAAATGTCTTGTTTTAAGCAAGGAATGAGAACTTCTTTCCTTTTTAAAAATATTTCTAAAGTTTCTGCTAGTTCCTGTTAAGCTACGTGCTTCGTTTTCAAATTTGCCAAAATTATAAATAATCATATTATTAAAATTCTTGAGATCAGTGATAAGCTCAATGCTATTGATGAAGATGTCAAAGATTCCCCTTTATCTGCTCTCTTATTATGCTACTTAATCCCAAGTTATGATTCGTTAATTACAGCATTGGATTAGAAGCACGACCAGAAGAATTAAAGTCAAATGTTATACAAAAGAAACGAAAATTCCTTTCCAATCAATGAAATCGTTTACAAAGCAAATAATGCATGTAAAAAGAAAAATTACCCGAAACGTGAGAATAAAAAATTCTGTCCACGTTGCAGTGGCCGTCTGGGGGTGAAACCTAAAATGGACTTTCAAGTTTTTGAAAAAAAAAAATTCATTCATCCAGAAAATTAACTCCAATATATTGAACTAGAATTACTCTATCAAACGCAGCTGCGTCATTACGACGAGACTCTACTGTCCCCCTACCTCCGACATTATCAGAGCTCCTCTAAAATGCATTTTTAAGGCTACAGATTTTAAAACGTTCCGGGGTAAAAAAATTCGTCCGCACCCCCCTCTTAACATCATCGAGTGTTTATTATACTCAGCACTAGAATCATACTGTCAATACAGTGCAGAACCTTTTATCCGGGAACCAAAACACCGGGAAACCAAAAAACCGGCAAATGTTTGCAGATTTTCCTGCCATTTTTTAAAATTACGCCTTTACGGCAATTTTTAAAAAACAAAGTTTTTTTTTTTGAAATACCTAAAAGAATATGAACTGTTTCTTAATAAATACCATATTACTTACGTAAAACTGGGGAAAATGTTTTTACAAAAACGAACTTCAAAGGGTCAACCTTTACGCGGGGCAAAATTTCCGAAATATTTTCTTGAATTAAGAAGTACACTCTTGAGTCGGAAATTTTCCTGTTTTATTCCAACTGAAAACTGAAGAAATGAATATTGTCGAATTCTAATGCAATATTTTATTGAATGGCCTTTAAAATTAAAGCCGTTTAGAACGTCAGTGATGCAGCGAAATTGCGGGAAAAGCCGAAAACCAGATTTGCGAAATTTCCGGATAGTTAATCGTGGAATCTAGAAATCGTTAACCGCATGACTGTAATAATACTGCAAGAACTCATAAATCAAAACTTCTATTGATATTGCAAAAAGCAATAGTTGTCAATAACCACCGTAATCACAAACACAAAATCTTTATAAAAAAATCTATTAAAAAAATGCGTTCATAAAAACAAATTTTTTCACGCAGAATAGCAGGAAAATCGCACATTTCCATTCAAAAACTTGTTTCTAGCCCTTTCCTTGATTTTTTTTTTTTTTTTTCGTTTTAAAACATCGAAAAGTGGTGTTTTTTTTTTTTTTCTTTTTCAGATTGAATGTGAGGGTCTCAGGTCTTAATAACTTGAAAATTTCTGGTGTTTGGGAGTGGTGGTGTGGAGAACCCCCACCGACTAAGAGGGGGCACATTTGCGGCATTTTCTGTCTCACTATTAGCGATTTCGGTTTATCCCCCATTACGGTGATGGCAAAAGATTACGGAAAAGTTGAAGTAAACTAAAAAGAACAAAAGAAACTTCAGACAATTTGGACGCTTTTTCAGGCTTTACGAGGATTTAGTTTCTATATCATTCCAGAACTCTAAACAGTTAAATAATCACAATCACAACTAAATTGGTTTCCGAGCTCGCTTAGATCATTTAAGAATGAGCCTTCCGATATTATTACACTACATTGTGCGGCATTTTGTATTTCGGAGAAGTTTAAAATAAGTGAAATTTGTCCATGAACTCCACTGCAGTCGTTGATTTCAGAATGCCCCCCCCCCCAAATGACAGGTCCCACCCCCCACCACCACCACCCAAAGCGATGGCGCACTCCTCAAGTGTTAACGGAGTACCCATACTCTTCCAGAAAAAAAGTCCTCAAAAAAGAAATATACTACCCCTTCAAAAAAAACTACCTGAAAAATTCCAATGGCGATCCACACCATGGACCCCTCCCCCCCCCCTCCCGGGCACCCAGGTAATTAGAATTTTTTTACATAAGAGTTTATTATTTCACTATAATACAGTCATTTCTGCGATTTTTGAGCATTTTTTATTTAGTAGTAGAATTTCTTTTTTTTTTTTTTTTAAGGAGACGATTTTTTCCCCCCACCCCTCCCCTCGAAACCCGACGCGCAAAATGCTGGGACTTTTTACCCCTTCTTGCTGGAAGGGTAAGAGTTAAATTGTTACAGGTTTAAACTTTTTTTCGAATGTTCGAGTTTTGCGCTTTTTTCGCTTAGTACTAAAACTCTAATTTTAAAATATCTGGATGTAAAGCGTCGGCATCTTTTTCTAATAATAAAGCTGAAAGTCTGTCTGTCAGGATCTCGTTAACGCGCCTAGACCGTTCGGCTGATTTTCATGAAATTTGGTACAAAATTAGTTTGTAGCATGATGGTGTGCACCTCAAAGGAATTTTTCGAAAATTCGATTTTGTTCTTTTTCTCTTCCAATTTTAAGAAAATTTTACCCAGAAAATTATCACAACGTTGGACGAGTAAATTCCGAAATTATAAGTACGTGAAACCGTAAAATGCGAAAGCAAATGACGATAGCAAATTGGCCGAGAAATTCATCATCCATTATTGGTGAACACACAGGCGAACCAAATGACCTTTCAATTTTCTACTACGGGCAAAGCCGTGCAGGTACAACTAGTACATAAATAAAACTAAGCGAAAAAAATTCGATTACATAGTAATGCAAGATATTACGTGGGATATGATAACAGATCTAAGGGATACAGAATTTATCTTGAAAGTCATAATTTCGTTCCTCGCCCGGGGCACCCAGAATTTTTTTGCACTAATTAAATTTTAAAAATTATTAGCAAGCTCTAATTAAGGCTTGCCTTAATTCATGTTTTCCAACTAAATTTATTGAAATATGCAAATTTCTATTTATCCATACATTTCCGGTTTCGGTATCAGGTATTAATTGACGAAAAAAACTGCTTTAACTTCACAAATAATGTCTATTAAAGTTTAAGTAAGATATTTTTAGAAAACAGAGATTTTTAAGCACTTAGAACAAAAAGCTAAAAAAAATGCGATTTTCATCAAAATTGGCGATTTTACACTAGTAATTAAGAATTTTAGCAACACTATGCTTAATAAAAATAATAAAAAAACAAATAAATAATTAATAAACTTCAAAAAATAGTTTTATTAATATATGTGTAAAAAAAGAAAAGAAAAAACGGTTTTTGCTTGTTCTGCCATGCTAAGGCAAAAGCCGCATCTGCAGCCGAGTTCAAAATGAGAAAATGCCATCTAAAGTTTTGCGCCTCCCTGTATTCATTTGATTCAGATGGAACTTATACAGAATTTTTTTAAAAATACTCTCTATTGACATACGACCGCGTGTTTCGGTGAAATAGGTGACAAAGAACTATCAGACCGAAACTCAATTTTGATAAAAAGTGCACATTGTTCTAAGCACGGCAGTGTTACATAGAATAAAAACGAACGTATTAAAAGGATGAAGAAATGTAGTACAGTCGAGTCCCGACTTACGCGAGGGATGCGTTCCAAGACCCTTCGCGTAAGTTGAAATTTCGCGTTGTGGAAAAGGGTATGTGTAAAAACTTTTATAAACATACCCATACGATTAAAGACACTTGTAAACACCACCTCAAACTGTTAAAAACCATTTCTTAACTGTACATTACTGTTTCTTAAATAAAAAATTTAATTTTTATTTATTGTATTAAAAAAAAAAACCGTTTTATTTAACATAAAAAACTGCTACGATGCACAAAGTCAATGATCAATGGGAAAGGAAGACGTAAAATAAACCACTACGGTAAGTACATTACGTAGTAAGAAAAACAAATGCATTATAGTTGTTGAAACTTTCTCTTTTTCCTTCTATCTTCACAAACTTTAAGTGAAACAGCGCTTTTAGGTGTCCTTATATTTCATCAACTTTCCCATATAGAATGAAAAAAATTAATGGAAAATGAGTAGTTATTTGTATAAGCGATGTTCAGACTAGTACGGTGTGGGAACTTCCGCTCTTAGTGATGCCAAGGGGATGAAGGTCCATTCCCAAAAAAACGCGATTCCCTTCGGAAAATTTGTGTGCGGATGAAGAATTCGCATTAGGGATAAAATTCTTAACCGGGGAAAAAATCGCGTTATAGACATTTCGCGTAAGTCGGATCGCGTTGTAGCGGGAGTCGACTGTACTCATTTTCTTTAGTACATTTGAAGTTGATTTTAAATATGGAGCCAAAAAAAAAAAAAAACATGGACCCAGGAAATGCTTCCATTTTCCCAATAATTTTTTAAATGAAAGATTTTCCAAACAAGGCGTAGTCTTTATGACGTCACAAGGGATGAACTTTGGCGCGTACTCCACTGGCGCGCTGAATGCTGACGCTTTCTGTCAAAACATTGAACTTGGTCAAATTATTTAAAAAATGGTCAGATCCTATGTTTTTAAGCATGCTCTGTCTGAAGAAAATGCTTTTTTAAAATTTTGGAAACGACCCCATAACGCGAAAGTTTGCATGCTTCAAAATAATTGGTTTAAAAATGTTTAAATACTAGAAACATTTCCAGTGTTCCCCCTCTGAGACTTTCTTTGTGAAATGAGTGATAATTCGTCTAAGACTTCGGTATCCTTATTTAGTGGCGAATGCGCTTCAATCCGGGGGGGGGGGGGGAGGTCAGCCCCGGGTGTGACCCGTCTGGGGGGAGGGTGACACCGAAGTGGAATTGCAATTTTTTGAAAAATATGAAGCTAAAATGCATTTTCAAGACGACAAACCTTGAACATTTTCCGTGGGCAACCTCCGGACCCCCCTTTTATCCTCCCGACATCATGTGACATAGTACTGGCTTCTTATATCAAAAACCCCATCACCTTTCCCTGTATTTGAAATAAGCACGGAGCCAACAATTTCATACACCCCCCTTACTTTCTTTTACCTCTCGATGCACACTTGCATCTAGTGCAAGTTATATAAAATGCATGCATAGTTTGTATTTGCCTTTTGTACATTATCCCACTTCAAATTTTATTATAACACAAATATAGGTTTTTCTGAAAATTGTTTGAATTTCATGTTTACGTAGAATATAAAAGGTTTTTTTTTTTTGCGTTTGCAGGGGGGGGGGAGACACCGCAAATTAGCACCCCTTGTGTTACCCATGCTTTGTACGCCACTGCATTATTACAATTGAGAAATCCCCTTTTAGTCATTACTATTTACATTTTCTCCCACTTAAGTATTTTAGTTACATTCGCCCTTTCAAATACGTCTTAATTCTTCGTGAAACCAAGTCCACTGCTCCAATTACTCCCTTGCTAATTTTACAAAGATCAGCAGCTGTCGTTTTTGCAAATTCTTCGTCAACACCAGTGGAGCCATTTTCTTTTCAGCCCCTCCATTCTCAACACTGCTCGTTGGAAAGTTGCTGACTGTGCGTTAGGGTGCGTCTTTTAAAGCAATATGTTTTGATTTCTGAAACTTCATCCTCTTTAATTTGCTTTGATTTACTAAGCTGTTTCAGCAGCCTCGTTCATAAAAGCTATTTCACATGTTGTTACAGACGTGTTTCTACTGTGAATTATTTATTCTAACTGGCGATTTCAGCTGCTTTAGATATTATTTTTTTAATCTTCATGCAACGTTTTCAGCACTCGAAGGACTTTTTTTTTTGTACTTATTTGACAGAACACGGAATCCCTTTAGGTTGTGACACCAAGTAACGGATGTCTGATTGTAATTAACGGGCACAAGGCCCTCGAAGTCCGTGGAGTCTGGCAAATGTCAATAACAGAATCTGTTGATTCATCTGTATACAGGACCGGCTCTTGGGGTAGGCGGCCGCCTAGAGCAGCAAATTTCGAAGTTGAAACTTTTTCTTTTTTTTAAGTACAAATATCTGTTTCAGCGCTATAAGATTCACAAATAGAAATTTAATTTCAGGAGTGGCAAATTGTGTGATTTAAAAATCTTTTGAAAGTATTAATATCTGTTTCAATGCCATAAGATGTACTTCTTTAATACTAAAAACAGTGGGGTCACTACGGGGGGCGGTTCATCCCGGGTGTGACAACCCAAGTTAAATTGCAAATTTTTGAAAAATATTAAGCTAAAATGCATTTTTAAGACTACATATTTGAAAATTTTCCGGGTGGTATTCTTCCCTTCAACACTTATCTGTTTTTTGTAAATTAGCGAACTTAAAAATTCGTATAACACAAATTTAGTTGTTTCTGAATTGCATGAATTTCATTTTTCATGTTTAAATATATTTCTTTTCTTTTGCGTCTGTGTGGGGGGGGGGGGGGTGAAACCATGGATTGCCCCCCTCCAGGTGTCACCGTGCTAGGTACGCCAGGGTGGCGACAGGAACTGTGAAAAAAAGTTCCCTGACTTTTCCCTGGTTTCCCTGATTAAGTTCACCAAATTTCCCTGATTTACGTTACCAATGACAATGGTTTTCTTTCTTTGCTTTACTTGAAATTCACTGTATGTTTGTATAAAATGCAGTATTTTAAACGTTTTAAGTTATGTAAAGGTGTTGAATTAAAGATATATTTTAAAAAGACGCTACTTTTTTTTTAATAAAATGGTTTTTAAAAAAAAACAAGACAATTTTTTTTTTTGGGGGGGGGGGAATAACCTGCAAAACAGTATATTAAATTTTTTATACAAATGGAAAGATTATAGAAAATTAAAAATAAAAAAAACTTTACTTCCAAAAACCACTTAGCATAAGAATTTTAAGAAACTTAAAATTACTTTTAAAAACATGTGTATTTATGATAGAACTAAAAAGTAATTGAAATTATTATTACTTTTAAAAACATGTGTATTTATGATAGAACTAAAAAGTAATTGAAATTATTTTGAACTAAATTTTCAAACAGTATAATAATTGTTGCAAGAATAACAAGTAATAGTGAAAGAATAGAAGTAATGTAGTTATTCTTATATAACTAATTGACATATTTATGCTAAACAGATGAAACCATTTAACATCCATTCAGAGGGAGCTTTTCTCTAACCAAGAACATAGGTTTTAATGAATGAATACAGCATTTTAACAATAAAAAATAAAGATATTTACTTAGGTACAAAAGTTGACTCTATTTCAAATGATTTCAAGTATGTAACGAAAAAAAAATCTTAGATTGCTTTTGTAACAAACTTTGAAATGCAAGGAAAAAAAAGGAAAAAAAAAAGCAATTAGTTAATTTCAAAATATATAAAGGAAGAATATAACTTGGTTATAAAATTAAAGAATCACAAAAGTCTGAAGAAAAGAAAACCTTTATAATCTGCGGTGACAACGAATAGTATAACGGCAAAAAACAAAGTCATTTTTATTGAAAGTTCAATTTTAGCAATTAAATTAAAAACGCGAAGAAGTAATAACTTTTAAGCTTTTATAGTATTAATTCAAAAACCAAAGATTTCTTCTTGAAATCGTGATTACAGTACGCTAATTACTTCGAGACGATGAAGAACGGCAAAGGAGTTAAGGCATTAATGAAGGCTTCCTCTTTGCCTGTATGGTTGTTCATTTTACGTAGCATTGAAAGCGTAAAAGGAAATTTCAAGCTAGGTAAAATAAACAACCTAACAGACACAAAAGCAATCCTAGGACGTTCATCCTGTGGTTAATAAGTAAGATTCAATACTTTCACGTTGCGGAAAAAAGATGCACAAATATGCGGCAGTGTATAATCGCACCTCATTAACTTTACTTTTTTTTTTGAACAGATAATTGAAGGAAAATGATGAAGGGAATTAAGAGTACTTAATTTTGTAAAGCAAAAAAATTTTTTTTTCTTCAAAAAATCAATTTTCCCTGATTTTTTGTTACTTTTTTCAAAAATCCCTGATATTTCCCCGATTTTTCCCTGATTAATAAAGTTCCCTGACTTTTCCCTGATCTCCCTGATCTGTCGCCACCCTGTACGCCACTGGCTAAAACAGATAATTCAAAGTGTGTACCAGTAATTGGTAATGTGACGGTAAAACCTAAGGCTTACAGATAATTGGGGGGGGGGGGGGGGGGGGGTGCGGAGAAAAGTACTTGGTAATACGGAGCCATGGCACGCCAAAGAAGTACGAGGAGATATCCCATCTCTAATGGCGAGCAAGGTTCACACATTAAGGGGTAAACTCCCAGCTAGGCTGACGCCCAGCACGGGGACCTTCCCCGGCGCAATAAGCACCAAGACCGTCCGTGGCCCAGACGACTATCGACCGTCACACCCAGCCGTGCTGGGGTGCCCGCTACGCGGACCCCCCGGGCGGTGGAACCTAAGGCTCACAGCTAAATGGTGGGGTGTGTGCGGAGAAAAGTACTTGGTAATGCAAAACCCAGTTTCGAATTTAACTAGAAACTCACTTTAATTTTAAGCACTTTACTATTATTTCATTTTATTAATATACTTAAAGTACCCGCACGGCTTTGCCCGTAGTAGAAAATTGAAAGATCATTTGGTTCGCCTGTCTATTTACAAATAATAGAATTCAAATTACAAATAATGGAATTGAATTTCTCGCCAATTTGCTACGTTCATTTGTTCGCCCATGTTACGGTTCCACGTTAGGATAATTTGGTAATTTGCTCGTCCACGTTATGATCATTTGCTCGGTAAAATATTCTTAAAATTGGAGTAAAAAAAGAACAAATTGAACTTTCGAAAAATCGCTTCGAGGTGCTCACCCCTATGCTACCAACTCGTTCTGTGCCGAATTGTTATTACCCTTACTGTCATTATTATTCAATTCAAGGCAAGGGCGGATCCAGAAAATGTTTAAGGAGGGGGCGATTTTTACGCTTTGAAATTTCAATTTCTAAAATTTTCGGGGGACTGTAATCGCTTTCCTTTACGACATCAAAAGTGTCCTATAGTTGTGTTTCTTCTGAAAAATATCCAGGGTAAGTCCTTAAACCTATCTCTTAATATCATTTAAGGTCTAAATTGAGGTTTTGGAACTTCAATTTTGAAAACAATACCGTAGAAAGTTTCGGTTCGGTCCCCCAGAGTAATAAGAGATGGGCTACGATTGTGTTTTCAAGACTTCAGTGCCGGAAGAATTCCGAGAAAAGCTCCCTTTTCTAATAGCACCATCGAAGATTATGTAAAAGTAAAGTTTTTAGAACTTTAATATTAAAAATATAACCGGAAGAAAAATCCTGAATATCGCTCAAGCAGGGGGCGATCGCCCCCATCGCCCCTCTTTTGCATCCGTCCTTGATTCAAGGGAGGGACACTTATAAATATCGCCTAGGCCGGCAAAACTACTTTAGCCGGCCCTGTCTGTATCAGATAAGGCTTGGTAACGTTCAATCGCTTCTTGCAATGCTAAAAACTTTTCTCTAGAGCACATACTTTTGAAAACTTACTGTTGCATTCAAGGGCGAACTGGGTCCCGCGAGAGGGCGCTAACCTTGGCCTCAAGGGCGCAAAGAAAAAATGCAGAAAATTAAGAAAAATATAGTACACACGTTTGCGAGTTTTAAGGAAAATAAAAGCTAAGTGAAGTCGCACAGGTTTGTGAGCGCAAAAAAAAAACAATAATAAGGAAGTTGCACCAAACAGAAAAAAAAAAATCATTGTTTTTCAAAACAATTTTGTAACATAAGAGAATTTGCACCAGAAAAATAAAAAGACAAAATAAATTTAAAAAAATATTTAAAATAAATGAAAAACAAAAGATGTTCAGCCTTGAGGGCGCATAGGCGTTAGGCAGGCCAGTCCGCCCCTGGTTGCACTAGCGCTATTTCTAACAAAACAGAAAGCGAAAAAACACATCGATTTGGGGACCGAATCTCCGGTAAGTCTCACGTGACGAGGGAATGAAATTTATGACTTGCATCCGGAGCGGGGTACTCGAGAAGAGCATCTTCAATCCGAAGAACAAAACGACTTTTCAACATCATTCTCACTCCGAGGGGAGATGTGGAAAAGAGCCGAATTTAGCTCCACGCCGCCGCTAGGCAGATAGAAATTTTACCGCCCCCGGTTTATCACGTTTTAAAAGCTTCTTGGAAGACATTTTTGGTTTTCGGATTTGGTCTGGCTTACGATTTGCTTTTGAAATTAATCTTTAATTTTTAGACTCCTCCCTTTTTTTTCCTGTAACGTAACGCTTTTTCGGTCAAATTCGAGATACCGCAAACACATTTAAGAAACCTCGCTTCGGTAAGGTACTTCGAAGCCACCTGTTGAATAGTTTTAAACACACGAAGCGTCTCTCTCCTTTCCCTTTCTACCCAAAATTTAACCTTTCACCAGCAAAGAGGTCTTCTAAATTTCTTAGCATCCTTTGGCCAGGGTGTTCTTGCCAGCTGCAAAAAAACCGCCAAAGAGGTCTGGTGTCTCATTTTGTTTAGGTGACATTGGGGTCGACATAAATTGAATCGAATTGGAGAAACAAACACTGCAAAACTCGAAACAGAACCTTGCAAGCGCCGAGAAACGAGATAAGAAAGAAAGGAGCCGAAAAAAAGGGGGGGGGGGGGAATTGTCCATCTGATTTCAGTATCTCAAAGTTGTCCAGTTGTTTCCTCTCATATAGCAACAAATACGCTGGAATCACTTCCAAGCTGGGAACGCCGGGGACAGTTTTCAATATGAGACCGGACATAGGATACTTTTTGTGAGTTAAGGCATGGCTTCCTGCCGTGGTTAAGGGATCCCCCTGTTAATTTATTACCCCGCTAACACATCTCTACTCTGTGAATGGCTGACATTGCACTCGGAAGAAAGTGTCACCTTTCTTGCATCCTCCACTGAAGCTATGGCAAGAGAGCAGAGCAATGGTTTGTCATTGGATTTCACTTTCCGTTCACTATACACATCGCCTATTTTGTTATTATTTACAGTTCTTTTTTTTCTTCTTTTTTTCGATGTTCATTTCGTTTTGTTTGATATGAATTAAACATGGTAAATTATGTATTATGCAACTGTTTAAAGTCTTTTTTTTTGTCAAAACAGTAATAATTTCCCCCAAAATAATGAATTTCATCTTGACAATTACCGAGGGGGTCCGATTTTCAAATATTAAGGGGGCCAGGTTCTCAAATATTGGGGAGATCCGGACCCCCCTTGGACCCCCCCGGCCACGACGCCCATGTCCAAAAGCTGAATCAAAGACTAAATCAATCTATGTCACAAAAGAGCAATCTTTTACAGTGAAAACACATGATGCTAATTATTGCAAACATGAGCGATTTTCTTCCTAATGTGGAGCCGTGAATGCTACTTCGGTATTTCTATACAGAAGACCCTCGTTTTACGCGGGTATATTTTACGCGGTTTAAGATTTGAAAACTTCATTTTATTTTAAGCGGAGTTTCGGTTTTACGCGGATGCAGAAATGCAAGCAAACTTTTTCCCTCTTTCAAAATCCAAACTGCTAAAGATTGCAGATTACACGTAGTTAACTGCACTTTGGCGTGCTAATCCTCGAGTTTGGGTCACTGGAGACATTTTATGCGATTAGCTCCTAAGCTCTTTCCAGAAGTAAAGTTATTAAACCCACAGTTGAGAACTCACTGGAAGAAGAACTTTTTGGAGTGATAAAGGAGGTCAAAACCAACGAGGATACCGACATCGGTGACGCACAATCAAAAAACGTTCACATTGAAAATGTTGAGTCATTCCCAAACAATAGAAAAGATCTTTCTGATTAGTGAAGGAAGATTCTATCACGGAAATGACGCAAGTGATCATGGACAGTGGCGTAGCCGAGGGAGGTATAGAGGGGTTAGAACCCCCCCCCCCCCCATGAGCTCTAAAATTATATATATATGTGTGTGTGTGTGTGTGTAAACTCGAGGGCATAGCTTTACTTTAAATTCAGAAAAAATTACCCCCCCCCCCCCCCCCAAGGATTTTTTTTCGCTACGTCACTGGTCATGGATGCGTTAATGCTCTTCAAAGAATGACAGAGAAAAATTCTTAATGACTGCCAAAAGACTATCCTAGTAAAACGAGGGTCTTCTGTATACTCAATGCAAATTAATTTCATCGGCAAACAGCAGAAAGCACGCCTCGAAAATGTGAAAACATTGTTTTTCAAAAGCCAGGGGGAGGGGGGAATGACCCTCCCAGGCCCCTTTAAATGACAGCCTTGGTCGGGTTACCGCCTCAATGTAACTAAGCAGCAATTTCTATTTTCAGATTTTAAAGAAAATATTTTTCTAGCGACTAAAATATTAATTTAAAACATAAATGAAGCTCCTCGGATTTAGTGGAACCTCGAACGTTCGAGACTCGGATTTTCGAGAGGAGGGGAAAATTTTGTCGCGATTAAAGTGGATCCGGGACACATTTTGAAAATTTTTTTATTATATACTTTAGAGTTTTGAAATTTTTTGCACTGATTCACCATTTGTTTAACAAGCAAAATCATAACATAAATATATACAAAAAAAATTATTTAAAATTAATTTAAAAAAAAAAAAAAAGGGGGGGGGGGGTTGCTTTAAATTGCTATAACTCAAAAAATTCTTGATCAATTTTCAATTTTTTTAAATGAATTACGCAGAAATATCTAAGCTTTGATTTTTATTCGGCGATTTTAAAAATATTGATTCAATAAAAAATAAAAAATATTTGAAGAAAAATTTCGAAAAATTCAAAGATACTTTTTAAAAAAAAAAATCATAATTTTTGGAGTAAACGTTTTTTTAAATTCGCCGAATAAAATTTAAAGTAAACTGTTTGAAAAAGATATGCTCCAAGTTTCATTACTTTATCTTAATCGGTTCCTGACTTATATAAGAGTGAATGCAAGAAATCGGGAAAAATTGCATCATGGAGAAAAACGCGTTTAAAGTTTTAAAGTTAAGTACACATTAGTTAGGTGCATGCAACAAAAATAATTATATCTTCCGTTCTATTTAAGATAGAAACAAGATTCAAACATTCTCTTAAAGCAGAAAAACACGGAGTCATTTTTCGCATGATTAAAAAAATTGCAAAATGTGACGATTTTTGTGTCCCGGACCCCTTAAAATACAGCACCCGCCACTAGCGCCAACTCCATGGGACTTAAGGGGGCTCGCCCCTCCCCCCCACCAGTATTTTGTGTGTGTGTGTGTGTGATTTTTTTTAATAGAGGAAGTGGCCAGTGCTTTACTTGATGAGAAGTTTTTCTTTTTTTTTTTTTTGCTTGAGGAGTGTCAGTGGCAATTGTAAAGTTCTTAGGAGCTAGTAGGCCTTTATAAAATTCTAGATATCAAGGCAAAAACCCTAATTAATTTACTAAAACATGTTGTCATATGCCTAGACTTGTCTTTTTGGGATTCAAGAGGACTGCTATCGCGTCAAGCGTGAGAGACAAGTTCGGTGAACTTCAAAAATTGGTTTCGAATTTATAGTCACAAGCAATAAATGCTCACTGAACAGCTCACCGTCCTTTATGACAAATGACAGGGTGTCCTTGAACCAGAAAACTTGTGTACCGATTTTTAGATTCGGTAAAGGATGGACCTTGAAAACGATCTGTCCCATATCGCTGGTTCATGCAAATTATACACATCAGAAAATATGCAAAATGGCATTTTCAAGGAACGAAAATCTGAAAAATTTCCGGGGGAATCCCCCCAAACCCCCCTCCCTTTTAAAAGATTCCATACCCCCTAGAACATTCCATACCCCCTTCCCGGTAACGGCGTAATTATTTACAATGTATGAAAACATGTTAAAACAATCCTTTAATAAAATCACTATGGCCGTTTTATAAAATCAAACTTTTGAACATCATACGTAAAGAATTGATAAAGAAGCACCTAGAAGTGAACGATTTGGTCTCAGAAGTTGAGGAAATCTTAGTGTCACAATTGCCTTTTCAATAAATGTCAGAAACACGCTTGATTATCTACGATGCACTTGAGAGCAAAGAAATGTTAAAAGTTACAAAACATTTAGTAAACCCTTAAACATCATTTGAATATTTGCTCTCAAATTCTACCAAACAACAATACGATAATATTTTAAGACCCTTATGCAAATGGGATAAAAAAAATGAACCTCATGTTTAGTTAAAATGACAATGACGACAGTGAGAAGCAAAGGGATGTAGTAAGTGGACATTTTCAAGTTGCGTGTAAAACGCGTTTAAATTTTTGGTTCTAAGTAGGTTTTCATTGAAAGGTTTCTCTGAATCATTCTGTATAGCAGCAACTACCAGGGCTACTAGTACTATCTCTGGCCCAAGACGAGACCTACCATTTTTACTGGTTATCGCTAAAGTTTTAATTTTGTCACACACATCCCTTTGCTCCTAACTGCCTCAGCTCCTTTTGGAACACTTGGAGCAAAAATGAATGAAGTCATTATTTTCCTTTTCAGAGTATTTAAACTTCAAAACTCTATCACTTCTCAAATGTAGGTATGCCGGTTTATAAAATCAGCCGCTTTATAAAAGCAAATGTCCTCCGAACGGCGGCTACTACTTCCTTAATCGGTAAAATATTGCAACAATGATACATTTAACACATAAAAGTAGATTAAAAGTTTTTAAATATGACACCTAATTGCGGCAAAGTACAAAATCACAATATTAACTAATCACATGATACTGTCCAACCACGGATTGTATGAAATCTTAAAACGTCCAGATAAGACGAAGCTATCTGAATGAGGGGGAAAAGTAAAAATTTAATGCCGGTATTCCGCTCATTTGAATGAGACTGCTTCTGCAAAAGCTGGCATCGCTAAAAATAGATTTGTCCATTTCCGGCAGAAAAACGGATGTTTGTCTTTCCATACAAGCCGTGGTCAGACAGTAACTAGGATACTTCAAAAATGCTTGTAAAAGAAGGTTTCTCCTAGATAACGAGACGCCCCTCAATAGTTTTAGAATTGTGGATAGCAATGCACTGGAAGAATTTCAGCTTCCTATTTCAACTGAAAGAGGGTGCTCCCCCCCCCCCAAATATCATAGGTATAAGGAGGAAGGTTAAAAAAGTGCGTTGAACTGAAAAAACAATGCTGCATATTATAATATACACGAGTAATATGCATATACATTGCAATAAAATAATTATTTACAAAAAAAGCAGCTGGGGAAATTATGAAACGTTTCTAAATTTGAGACATTTTCTATGCAACGGCTGATGTTAAAAGAGGGGGGGGGGGGGTCATTGAGCACCCTCTTAAAATTTGAGTAAGAAGCTAAACATTTTATAGTAAACTATTAGTAAGACTAAAAAAAGTAGGGGTGTCCTGGACCCTAGTTGAAAAAAAGCTTTTTTGACTAACCCTAATGAATAACTTTCAAAATAACACTACTTAAGGACTCAAATAAATAAATTTATTTTTTTCGTTATAAAACACCATAATTTTTTTAATGAAAGAACTATATAACTAATATTTAAACACTTAATGAATAATAGGAGAACTACATACTTGAATCCGTCATAAAATTTATCTTCAAAGTCGCTGTCTTAACAGATGTCTCATGTGAACGAGTTTTGCTCTAACTGAAGCTAATTGGCGCGGAACTTTCGGATCTCTTTATATCATTACATTTCATTTGGCGCAATGGCACAGAAAAGATGAGAGATATGGACTCGAGCCCCTCCTCTCCGAAACTTAGGAATGAAGTGCCCAAATGTCCTGATTTTATGAGGATTCTCCTGACTTTTAGAACTTTGTCCTGAATTTGGAAATGTCTTTTGTCCCTAAATTCGACTTCTCGAACTGATTTGTCCCGAAATTTTGTGTAAAATATTTCTCAAATCAATTTTATAAAACTATTTGTGATCCGTAAAATGATACATTTGTTTCATTTCTGTGATTATAAGGCACAATTTTCTGTAGCATATACATTTTTCATTTCGCTTCGTGCGTAAAACTACAAAAAATATGAATTTTTTTATTTGTTTCACAGATGTTTCCATGCGATCGAAATTTGTGTTACTTCATCATAGGTTTATCAATGAACGCTTGTCGCTGCAGAATAGTGTGATCAGTGGCAGCATTCCCCCCCCTTTTTTATGATTCATTTACGGGGCCACAGAAAATCAAGGCGGGCCCCTTGTCAGTCATGTCGCCGGGCCCCCCTACCCCCCCTCAAAAAAAGAAGGAAAGGAAAGAAAAGAAAAGGAGGAAAGGAAGAAAAAAATGGGGTTAAAAGGAAGAGAAAAGGAAGAAAAGAAGAAAATGGGGGGGGGGGGGGAGAAAAAATCAAAACTACTTACTAGAAAACAATTAACACTATTTTCAGTGCCACAACAGTAAATACCAAAAGAGTAAATTTTACTTAATCTTTACGTTTTTCTTATTTGGAGTCGCCCCCCCCCCTCCTTTTTTCTTTCTTCCTTTCTTTTTCTTTTCTTTCTTTTTTTCTCATCTTCATTCTTTTTTTTTGCGTCAGTGTCGCCATGCCCCCCCCTCCAAGGTCCGGGCCCCTCCTCGGGCCTGTTCATTTATTATTTTTTTTCCAATTTAGAAACCAAAACTTAAAATTATATTAAAAAAAGCAGAAGCGTCAAAACTTTCAGATCATTATTATTTGTTTTACTTTGTATATCTGTTTACGACACATTATTTAGCACTTTTAGTTTATGATGCATTCATTGTTTAGCTATTAGTAAATTAATTGTTTAACTAAAACAATCCATACTTGCTTAATGAAATTATTACCAAGTGTTTTGTGACACCTCAAAATACTTTGGGTGAATCATGTAAGTAGAATTCATGTCTAAGCTTTTATTTGCGGAAACTTTCTTTGACCCTTTCTTTGTGTACATAATTCATGAAAAAACGCCAGTTAAGCTGTTAAATTTGCATTACATACCACTATATATATATATATATATATATATATATATATATATATATATATATATATATATATATATATATATATATATATATATACATACAGTGGTTGGAAGTAGCGCGCTACAAGTAGCGACGCTACAGTAGTAGCTACATTTATTAGTAGTTTGTAGTGTAGCGCACTACTTTTTAAAAAAAAGTAGTGTAGTGAGTAGCTCGATACAAAAAATAGTAGTTTGTAGCGATTTCTAAAAACTACTTTCAAATAAACTAAAAAGAAAAATAAAAGAATCAAGGATCAAACGAATTTGACGGGTGCAAATATTACACAAGTACATCAGTGGGAGCAATAAGACTCATAAAAAACGAGTTGCCCTCAGGCATATCATTTTGACGCCATATATTCTATCTGTTTGACGCCATTAGTTAGTTTACCATCGTAATTTTCATATTTTGCCAATATTTTTTATTGAATAGAGCTTCACTTAAAAAGAAAAGAAAATAAATTAGAGATAACCGCCAATTTAGTTTGTTTTTTCTGGCTTCCGAGAATGTCCCAGATTTCAAAGAGATTAATATTGTTCAATACAATAAAAGCACTTATTTTTGCTAATATGAAGATATCGGCGATTTCTCGAGTTGAAAATTTCGTGAATTTTATGAAAATCGAACGTTGAAAAACAAAAAAAATTCCTGAGGTCTAAATTTTCGTGATTACAACGGGCACGCAAAAATCGCGAAACTTAAAGTCTCGCGAAAATAATTGCTTTTACAGTATTCACCTCATGAAGAAGCTACTGTTATAGAACATGATGATATGAACTGCCATGTTTATTGTAAGCTGGCCGTAGGCCATGGCTGACTTACAATAAATACGAGTATTACAGTGTTATATAAGGGTGTGATAAGGGGCCGTTCATTAATTATGAATGGATCTCTAGGGTAAGGGTAACTTTTTACATACCCTTACTTTGGGTGTGGGGGGGGGAGGTCAATATTATTCTTAAGTAATAATTTCCAAGTCGACATTTTATATCAGAAATCGCGCGGTCAAGTGGTTTGGCAGGGATCACATTTTATTTGCGTCTGGAAGAATGAATAGTGTTAAATATAATTAAAGAATAGCACTATGTATGACATGTTTTATTTTAAATTAGTATCGCATCATATAAAAAAAAATGTTTTAAAAATATTCATTCTTAATTCCAACTTTTCAATGAATATTTCTTTACACAAAAAGGTTTAATTTAATAGTAGTGAATTTAGTAACGATTCCAGTGATGTGTCATTCTTATTCCACGATTCCAGTGACCAGTCCATCGCGATTCCAGTGATTCGTTACTTTATTATTTTGAAGAACGAAATGAAATTGTACATAAGAACAAGGGGAGGAGTTTGAAAAATCTCACGTACCCTTACATGGGGGAGGGGGGTCATAAACTGCCAAAATCATCCTTGTGTAATTAATAAATGGCCCCTAACGGAAATTTTGGGGACAAAAAAAGGAAAAAGAAATAATAGAGAATTCTTAGTAATATTCCATGTTCAGATGGTAATTTATCAATCTAAACCTTTTTCCGTTCAATCCTCCTACGGTGTGTGTGTGTGTTAGAGTGTCTCAAAAAAATCGAAAGTCGCAAACAATCTAATATTTTTCCTTTACATCAAAACAATTGTAAAAAAAGTTTCATATAATTTGAACAACCCGGCAACCAGTGCCGACTTCCATCTGAAAGTGTGACCCAGCACTTGTAATGCTAGGCCCAAAAAAAAGAAAACTTTTTTTTTAGAAACTCGAAATTTCTGTTGATAAAACCTCATCCATAGATCCCATGAAAAAATTTATTCAACATTTAGGTGCCCCACACTTCACCTAAAATTTGTAATTTTCTTCAAAAAAAAAAAGATTTTTTTTTTCAATACATATTTAAAAAATGCAAGGTAAATTTTACGAAATTATCAAGCTGAAAAATAAAAACAGTCAAGTAGGTAATTCACGAGAAATATAAGAAGGTACAGTGAAAACCTGTGTAAGTTGACCACTTGCGGTTCATTACTTTAGTGGTCAACTTACAGAGGTTGATTTATCTGGTAATGGCTAATTCCAAGTCTGATAAAAGCGATCAACTTACAAGGATGATCAACTTCACAGGTTTTACTGTATGCGACTTGAAGAATCGACTTTCATTTTTTGTGGGACACCCTAGTGTGTATGCTATTTATTTACTTTTTTTTTTTTTGAAAAGTAGTGAAGTAGCGACTACATTTCAAAAGTAGTTTGTAGTTGCTACATTTTCAAAAAAGTAGCTGTAGTTGTAGTTAACTACATTTGTAACAAAGTAGTTGTAGTTCGCTACAGATCAAATGTAGTTTTTCCAACCACTGTATATATATATATATATATATATATATATATATATATATATATATATAAAATTAATTTTATATTTACTTGGCTTTTTAGTTTTGCTGCGTTGCGCATCTATGGGCTCTTGGTGTGGTCTTTTCAATATTTTTCACTTTTATTATACACTAGTGGCACCCGCACGACTTCGCCCGTAATAGAAAAATCAAAAGGTCTTTTGGTTCGCCTGTATATTTACAAATAATGTATGCTGAAATTTCTCGCCAATTGGCTTGTACCCATGTTACGGTTCCACGTTATGATAATTTCGTATCTCGCCAATTGGCTTCGGCCCATGTTACGGTTCCACGTTATGATAATTTCGTAATTTATGATAGTTTTTTTTCTTAAAATTGGAATAAAAAAAGAACCACATCGAAGTTTCGAAAAATCGCTTCGAGGTGCACACCCCCATGCTACATACTAACTTCGTGCTAAATTTCATGAAAATCGGCCGAACGGTTTAGGCGCCATGCGCGTCACAGACATCCTACAGACATCCAGACATCCTCCGGACAGAAAGACATTCAGCTTTATTATTAGTAAAGATATATATATATATATATATATATATATATATATATATATATATATATATATATATATATATATATATATGTGTGTGTGTGTGTGTGTGTGTGTGTGTATTTGATAATGAAAATTATTTCTTCAAGTTGAAGTTTAATTTAACTGATAACTTTTATTAACTAATTTTTCTAGCTTTTGTATTGCGAGGGGCCCGGACTTCTTAATTGCACAGGGGCCCGAGAATCCTGGCGCCGGGCCTGGCTAGAAAGGTGCAAAGTTCAAAAGCATGAACATTTGGAGCATGTCGGGAGAATCAAGAGGGTATAACCCCGGAAGAGGGTATTCACCCCGTAAAATATTTCAAAAATCATCAAAATCAATCGTTTTTTCTAGGATTTTTTTTTTTTTTTTTTTTACACAATTTTTTCATTTTTTTCGGCAAAACTGTGGAAGCATCGTATTTTGCATATAGTCAGAGTCACATCGCAGATCTTCATTAAATAGATCTAATTCCCCTATGGTTCAACTTATTTTCACAGATATAATCATAAATAAAATAACCTCAAATATACTTATAATAATGTATACTTATATTTCTAGGGGTGCACTACTCCCAATGTTTTTCACTAAACGCCGGGGCAGGGCCGCGCCAAGCCTGATCGGCGCCGTCGTGCAAATGTCTTTTGAGCGCCTTTATGCTCTGGCGTTCGAGGAAAATATAGTTAACACCTGGTAGGAGGTTTAGTAAACAAATATAAAACGGAAAAAATTCGTTTGGCATTTAGTTTATACAAAAAAAAAAAAAGTGTGAATATTTAATTTCGCAATATGGTGTACGTTTTTACTTCATATCTCGAAATTACTTTGAGTTCAGCAGCTCCTCTGATATTCTAATACGTTTTGGAAGAAGAAAATATATTAATATCCAAGTTAAAGCCACTTTGAATATCTATCTAATCTCTAAGTGATGAAAAATTAATAAAACTTTTATATGTCTGTCAAAACATGACAACAAGAGCAGTGACGCAACTAAAAAATAGGTTTAGGGGGCACAAATTGAAAAAAAAAAAAATCTTTTAATAAGAGGGGTCCGGGGATTCTCCTCAAAAATGTTTGAAAAACGCAATTTTATACGGGGGGGGGGGGGAAGGGTACAAGGCGATCTGCGGAAATTTATAGAAGTTGAAACCTTAAAACATGATTGTATAGTTCATATCTATAGACGTTAGAATAAGGAATGGAACTCTGAGATTACCCGATCGCTTTTTTTTCTTTGAAAAATAGACAGAAATCAATTCCTCTTTTCTCCCCACTAATTTTTCGAAATTGAACAAAAACGCAATTAAAGACACTTTGAAGATTTTTATAAGAAGGGAATTCTGGAGCCCCCCCCCCCCTGAATTGTTTTTCAAAATTAAAGTCCTAAAAACCTAAGCAATATTCTATGATATTAGGAGAAGTGGTTCAGAGGCTATTCTAACTTAGGTTTTCCAAAAGACTTATGAAAAATTTAATATGATATTTAAGAAAGGAGGTTCGGAGGCCTTTGCCCGAATATTTTCTGAAAATGAAGTCTTAAAAACGTGATTGTAAGACCATATTTGGTGACATTAGGGCCGGCATTCTTTCGAAATTGAAGCTCTAAAAACGCAATTTAAGTGATTTTCGAACGGAGTTTCAAGTGATGTTGTTTCGGATTCAGGAGCTTTCTTGAAATTTTGTAAAATGGAAGATCTGAAAACAAAATTTGAAATGCTCCTAAATGCTTTTAGCGGAAGGGGGGGGGGGGGTGATTCGGCAGAGTAGCATTTTGGAAAATTTCTTATTTTCAGGCGAACTAGAAAAAAGAAAAGAAATAGGACGGAGGGGGAGTAGCTGACCAATTTGTGGATATTAAAGTTTTAACCGAACATCATTATTTTTTCCTTATTAAAATCACTTTGTCGAACGCGTCCCCCCCCCTTTAGAAGTAAATACTTTTGAAAAACATTTAACTAAGCATTCTGAAGGGGAGGGGGCACGGGGCGATGCAACCAAAGGGGGGTCCTCTAGACAACTCTGGTTGCGCCACGAAACAGGAGGTGACTGATTATATTACTGAATTAATGGATAATATTGCAGAGTGTATATTGCAGAGTATATTCCGCTTTAAAATCTGATACTGAAGCCGTTAAAACGAATACTTCCAACTTACGAAGTCGTTAAAAAGGCATTGAATTTAATGTCTAAAACAAACACATTGTCCAAAGCTCTTTCTTAAATTAAATGCACTAATAGTTAAAGAAAAAGGGGATGAAGGAATTGAGTAATCATGGTCAAGTCGTTACTTTTCGGAACTAAAAGTTAATCTAAATTATTGTCTACAAAAAATGCATTTTACTCACAAGTAAATAACAAGCAAATGTGCTTACCGTATTTTTTATTGTATGATAACATGATGCAATGAAATTACCGAAGACTAGTTAAAAATCACAAAAAGACATATTGCACGAATTATAACATATTCACCGCAAGAACAAAATTGGGGATGGGGAATAGCAAATTTTTTTGCGCTGCTTCGTATGCTCAACCCAGTGAAATTATAGACATAAAGAAATAACGTTCATGGCTCCACATATGAAGAAAAATGCCGATGTATGGCATTAAGAGCCAATGTCTGTAAGAATCAGGCAGTTTAAAGCATTTGTGATTGTTGACATTTTTAATTTTTTTTTATTTTCACATATGTTGTTCCTTATCATAAATGTAATGTAAATCCGAAATTTGAGCTTTGTCTGACTCACCGTTTTTGAAAAAACAATTTTTTTTTGTTTACTGGGGCGTAGCACATTTTTGCTGATTTTTCAAATTTGCAGTTTCTAATGTACTTCTTGCTTGAAGCGCCCTTATAATGACATGGATTTTTCAATTCCATATTACTATATGGTCTTGTTAGATACTGTTACAGCTGTCAAATCGGTGACACTACGAGGGTGACGCCCACAAACTCCGTTTAAAAATGACCGAAAATGAATTTTTTTCTATATTCAAGGCCAATTTTCTCAAAGCGCCTTTATGATGACACCAGCATTTTTAGATCATTTTCTAGCCACACTTACATACATCAAAAATATGTATCAAAATCGGTGTCACTATAAAGGCGCCAGAAGATATTGGAACTTTTATTCAATAAATTTCACAAAAACACAAATATTTAGAATCTAATTACAACTGTCGCCCTCATAGCAGATATCTGATACTACATTAGGTTGATAACCAACATGTTTGTCTAACATTTGCACAAAAAAAATCGGTGTCACTCCTATCATTTTTGGAAATATAATCGTTCCAAGTTAGTACGTTATGACGTTTTTTTATATTTATTTATTTAATATTTTCACACCCAGATTTTTTTTTGAACATATTTATTTTTTATTTAATACAAAGAAGTGTACCTTATAACATAAACAGCTTTGGGCAGCAAGAGAGTCTTTTTCTTAAATAGAAAATGCCCGTTTTGATATAGGTACCAGGTGGATCTATTGTGCATAACATGTCTAGACTATTATTCCAATACTCGTCTTGTTTTTCCGGCCAAACAAATTTATTTATTCCAATTGTTCTTGACATGCATTTGACCTAAACTTGCAAATGGTCAACGTGTACTATTTTTCTGGGATACCATGTTTTCCCATGCTTTAGTGCTACAAAGTTAGCAGTTTTCAATAAGAGATGACCGTCTTTCTGAAATTGGTTTGATTTGATTCTTAATGTTTTCTTCGTTTTGGTCTACGTTATTCTCAAATTCAGTTTCAGATTCTGAATGTTCGCTTTCTTCAATATTCTCATTTGATGTATTGAGAATGCATTCATTTTTTTGTTTCTTCCATCGAAAAAAAAGGGATAGGATTTGTTTCATAGTACAATACTCTGAAGCAACGAACAGTTTTTCCCTTTTACGAACTGCATTTCTCATCTAGTGTGCAACTTGACAGGGATGTTGTTTTTTCCCAATATTTTCACCAATCGTAAATTGTTCTTATAAATACTTCTGCTTTGAAGTGAACTTGAACTGAGCTCGTAAAGATAGGGCCCATCCAATTTCATTAAATTGAACTTTTGGCAATGCAGGGGTATTTATTAGTTGAAAATTTGAAGCATTTATATAAGATGTTTGTAAGAACTTCTCTCTATACATCTTTCGTATAAAATCCATTTGCAAGTTGAGGTCAAATGTATGTCAAGAACAATTGGAATAATAAAAATTTGTTTGGCCGAAAAAACAAGATGAGTATTGGTATGATAATCTAGACATATTATGCACAATACATCCGCCTGTACCTATATCAAAACGGGCATTTTATATTCAAGAAAAAGACGCTCTTACTGTCCAAAGCTAATTATGTTAAAAGATACACATTTTTGTATTAAATTAAAAATAAATATGTTCAAAAAAACTATCTGGGGGTGAAAAGATTAAATAAATAAATATTTAAAAACGCCATAACGTACTAACTTCAAACGATTATATTTCCAAAAATAATAGGAGTGACACCGATTTTTTTGTGCAAACGTTTATCAACCAAATTTAGTATCAGATCTCTGCTATGAGGGCGACAGTTGTAGTTAGATTTTAAATATTTGTGTTTTTGTGAAATTTATCGAATAAAAGTTCCAATATCTTCTGGCGTCCTTATAGTGACACCGATTTTGATACATATTTTTGATGTATGTAAGTGTTGCTAGAAAATGATCTAAAAATGTTGGTGTCATCATGAAGGCGCTTTGAGAAAATTGGCCTTGAACATAGAAAAAAAATTCATTTTCGGTCATTTTGAAACGGAGTTTGTGGGCGTCGCCCTCGTAGTGTCACCGATTTGACAGCTGTAACAGTATCTAACAAGACCATATAGTAATATGGAATTAAAAAACCCATGTCATTATAAGGGCGCTTCAAGCAACAAGCACATTAAAATCTGCAAATTTGAAAAACCAGCAAAAATTTGCCACGCCCCCTAAACAAAAAAAAATTGTTTTCTCAAAACCGGCGAGTCAAAGCTCAAATTTCGGATTTACATTACATTCATGATAAGGAACAACATATGTGAAAATAAAAAAAATTAAAAATCCCAACAATCACAATCTGCCTGATCCTTACAGACAATGGCTTTTAATTAGCATCACGTGTTTTCAGTGTAATATGCGCTTCTGAATAGCATATTCAGACACAACAAGGCATTTTTTCCCCCTTATAGATAGGCAGCAAGGAGGATTGTTTGTTTTAATGAGCAGTATAATTTTACAGGTACTTTAATAGAAAAATGAATAGTTCAATTTTATTTTTTTGGTTGGGGATTTTTTCTTTCATTTGGAGCATTGATTCGTAGAGCTCGGCGCCTTTTTGGCTCTGGCGCCGTCGTGTGCCGCACGACCTTGCACATAGGGACGGCGCGGCCCTGCGCCGGGGGGTACCCACTTAGGGGGGGGGGGTCATGGTGCAGTCCGCGCCATTGACATTTTTAGGGGGTTGTTTTTAGGGGTATTTTTTACATTTCTAGTGGGTCTTACTTTGGGGGGGGGGGGCTACGCGATATTGAGGGGGGTGCCCTCGGGCTCTTAGGGGGGTCACCCCTTCTAAATCAAGAACTGATAAACAGCAGTGGCGGCGACAGCCCCAAATGAAGGGTCTTCAATAACTTCAATTGTTCTAGAGAGTACTTGAAAAGAATTAGATAAGTCTTTGAAACTCCTAAACAAAGTGTGTTTCAATTTCATTTATTATCAAGTGTATAAATTGCGAACTGTCCAAATAAGCAGTTAATTACTCTTTGGTTACCTATTTTCTAAATCTGTACGCCATTTCTTTCAAAGCAATTTTTACTTTTGATTATCTCATATTTAATTAATGGAATCGTTTCCGAAATCTTAAAAGTATTTTTTCTGAAAAACAAGCTTAAAAACATAGGATTTGGCCACTTTTAAAAATAATTTGACTACGTTTAATATTACAAAAAAAAAAAAACTTTAATCGGTGCGCAGACTCAATGTTTACGCTTCTGCCGATGACATCACAAATGATGAACTGTCATTCACTGTTGCCATTCATAGAGCACACTATTTAATTCGTTTCCTTACTCACGTGTATTGGCAACGATAGGGTTGATAGCAAGCGTAGAACCCAATATTTGATTCGCTTCTTGATTATCATAGCGTGGAAACGCGGTAGACAGATGCGCCAAAGAACATCACTGGTGACGTCATAAAGACCACGTCTTATTTTCAAAATCGGATATTTTAAAAAATTAATTCAGGATTAGACGTTGGAAAAATGAAAGCTTTTTTTCTCGCTCCATGTTTTTTTTTTTTTTTTTTTTTTTGAGCAATCATGATTGCTAATTGTTCGCACTTTACTGTTTTGGATTCCTATGATTTTATTTTTTCGCCAGCACCCCCTGCAGCATCACCGTCGACCGGCTCCTCACGATGCTGCTCCTCTAGAAAATACCGTCTCCAGGTTGCGTCACTTGCCTGCGTGCATACACACATGCATACATACACACACCTACACACACACACATACGCACATAAACATACCCCCCCCCCTAAACACAACATCATACCCCACATACACCTACACACACATGCATACATACACACACCTACACACACATAAACGTACCCCCCCCCCGCACACACAAACACACAACAACATACCCCACATACACCTACACACACATACTCACACGCATACATACAGACACCTACACATACAGACACCTACACATACACATACACACACATCTACACACACAAACACATACTCACACGCATACATACAGACACCTACACATACACACACATCTACACATACGCACAACTACCCACACACACACACTCGTGATTGCGAAAAACATAATTTGAATTCAAGATGTCAAAGTTTATTTTTTTTGTTTGTTTATTCTATCAATTACAGGGACTAAAAGTACGATACTTTTGACTAAAAGAAACAACCCCATTTAGTCCAGTCAAATTAGGTCATGACCCAGACATTCAAAAAAAAGAATGTGCACCTATACCAAGTTGTTCAGTATCATGAGGAGATAACGTACCAAAAAGTCCCAAGAGTTTGAGCGTCGGGTTTGCGAGTTATGGGGGGGCAAAGAGGGGGCTCAAAATGCAGATTATTGCTTTATTTCAGCTGTATTTCCAACACTATTCGTTTTAATGAAAGGGTAATTGAATAAAAGTTGAATATGGTACATATAACTAATATTACAAGTAATATTTTTTGCAAAGATTTGTCTTTGGGGGGGGGGAATCCCCCCCCCCCCATTTTTGAGATATGCATTGTACAAATGAAAAAGTTTCCTTGCTCGTGTTTTATTGTTTTTAAAATAACATTTTTTGAGTACATTCCCTTTGCTACCCCTCCTCCTCACCCCCCCCCCCACATGTTAATGAAATATCAGGCTTAATCGGGTCAAAATACAAAATTTTGACGTGTTTCTCAGACATTTCAATGTCTATTTCTGACAAATATTATACCAGATTAAATTGAATGCAGGGAAATTTTTTAAAAACATGATCCAGATTTAGGTTTCATGTGGTTTTTAGCTTTGTCTTGTTCCTCACCATGTGTTTCCGTAGTTTGAACGACTCGATCAAAAATGTTTAGTTTTGATAATTGAAATACTTTACTTCCTTATTATTCAGTCTTCAAAATTTTATAATAGGTTTTAATTTCCTGGTTATTCGTTGATAAAACCACGTCTTTAACTCTTCATTGGCCGAGTTTATAAGACGCTGGATTTTGTATGAATGCCGTTTAACTTCTTAGTTAGAATTTCATGATTTAAATAATGGGAATTATATGCTTGTGACAAAAACACATATTTAGTGTGTCACTTTTTTCCCGATTTTATTTCACGTTCTACATTTTCTGCCATTTTAGCTCATTTTTCTTTTGCTAACATTATAGTCATACATTCCGAACAAATTTTTTAGGACCACGAAAGAATGTACCGCAATGCGGCTTTTTCAACATTTTAATTTTGCTCTTCAATTTCATTTGTAAGCAAAACTTTCACAGAAATACCTTAATTTGGAGACAAAAAGGTTTTTACATTCTTTTAAAATAGTACGTTAATGGAAATGAAAGTTCAAATGTGTAAACCTACATTTTTCTTGAAGTAAACAGAAAATATATTTATGTTATGTCCCCAAGAAAAACAGAAGCGGGTCGGATTGAAATGTAAAAAGATAAGAAGACGTTAAACACACTTTGCCGAACTTTGACTGTACAAGCGATACTAGAATTGATTATTCATCAGCATTTTATTGATTGTTAGTCTGAAATACTGAAAGATTATGAACGATCTCAATTAAAAACGTTGAGCGAAAATAGTACACTGAACTTCCGTAAATGATCGAATCCAAGTGTCAAAAATTGATGGCTACTTTTAGAACCGAAGCAGACCGCTAGGGACATACTTGCTAGTATTTCAACTACAGGAAGAAAGGGGGGTGGAGATTTGCAAGTATAATCTTTGCTCTTGCCAAAAAAAAAAGGTTTTTAAAAAATCAGAGATTCTTTGTCATTTTCTTTTTTAAATGAAAGTAAAATGTAATTTTTTCTTAAACCTTTTCAGAAACATAACATATTATACATTTGGAAGCAAAAGTCTGTTTTTACTTTTGAAAATGTTCCAAGGAGAAAAGCAATTCAAACTTGAAAAATGCCAAAAATTACGTTTGAAAATCAAAACAAACATCGTTTAAATGAGTTCTATCCTATGGTGCATTTACTTTTTTTTCTGCACTCAACAGAAGTTAGAGAAATAGAAGCGGCAAATCTGCAAAGTGAAGAGAAAACACAAAATGTTTTTATAGAAGACTTTAAGCAGGCTCCGATTAACCTCTGAAGTGGGAAAGCTCCTTCTCATTTCAGGGCCTCACAAATTCTGTGTTGGAAGTTTTTCTAAAAATTCAACGCACATTTAAGTAAAATTCACTGTTGCTAGATGTGTTATTTTTAAAAGTGACACAGCAAAATTCAGATCAATGTTTAACCTCTCCTCCTACCCGACTGATAGAATTTTTGTAAATTACATACGTTTTCACTGAAATTCTAAACAATAAAGGGTCTTTAGTTGCTGAAACAGATTTTTCTTGTCACAAAATTGTCATGAAAGTACATTGCAATAGTTCGGCCAAATTTGATCGAACCAGTTCTAATGTTTGCAGTACCTTTAAAAGCTGAATCTAAAATGTTTAAGCATTTTTTCAGTAATTTTTGGGCTTCCTGAAAATTCTGAGGGGCAGCTTTAGCTTCCCGAGCCTTTTGGGTAATCAAGCCCTGCGCTTACGGCGCAACGTCTTACCTTCGAGATTTCAGAAACTAACCTTTTTTATACATTCAACATTCATTCCGACATCCGATTCACACTGAGACCCAAAAACAGACGTACAGAGCAGTACCTACAATGCAAAAACTGCAATCGCCAGACCACCAAATTTTTCTTCTGTTTTTGTCCTTCAAATTTTTAGAACCGATGTGTGTGTGTGTGTGTGTGTGCTTTCGTTTCTATATTTTAAAACTTTGAGGATTCCTAATGATTATTTCTGTGCATAGTATATTTTATTGTTAAAAGGAATTTGTTTCAAATTCACAACTTGGTGACTCCTGTTGAACTATTTTTATTAATTAAGGTTCGCTAAAGTTCATAAGTAATACTATGTGTTTAGATTCTCTATAGTTCCTCAAATTTTCACTAAAAGCATCTTCAGCTTTTAAATTTGAAGTATTGGTTTTTATTTAGTTTTTTAAAGTTTTTTGGTTTAAAGCCACCCCTTTACCGCCCTCCCTTCCCAACAGGCCCCCGCATTGCTGGGTCTGCGGGTACGTAGATTCGAGCCTGCGTACAGGAGAATTAAATTTCAATGCCAACTCTACGCCATTTTAACTTATAACTGAAAAAAAAAAACACTTTAAATATAGGATTACTATTAATTTTCTTAGCATAATATTCATCGGCAAAAATGAATCTATGAAATGTCATATTCTATAGCACTTCTTTAAAAAATCCAAAGAGAATGTGCACTTCGGAATTTTTTTCTTATTCGATGAACAAATAAGTGTCAACGTTATTTGGGATTCAGATACGTATGATTAGGCTCGTCATTTCATTTACTCATGGGAGGGTGGAGGGCAAAGGGAATACACTGGAAAATGTCATAAAAAATAATAAAATACCTGCAATGAAACTTTTGCATTTGTACAATGTATATATCTCAAAATCCGAAGGGGGGGGGGTCAACTCCCCCCGTAATGACGAATGTGTGTAAGAATAGTACTTGCAGTGTTTGTAATTTGTTCCATATTCAACTTATATTCAATTGCAGTTTCAATAAAACGAATAGTGTTGGAAATACAGCTGAAATAAAGCAATAATCTGCATTTTGAGCCCCCTCTCTGCCCCTCCATAACTCCCAAACCCGACGCTCAAACTCTTGGGACTTTTTGGTACGTTATCTGCTCATGATACTGAACAATTTGGTATAGGTGCACATTCTTTTTTTTGAATGTCCAGGTTCGACCCTTTTTCGACCTAATTTGACTGGACTACTAGTCCGATTATTTCCTGGACCCCCGAAAAGAGCCGGACCCCTAGTTTCCGACTAGAATGACATGACTTCTTAGTGGTCCTGCTTGTACAGTATATTTTAACCGCACTTAACCTGTTTGCTGCAATGGCAGTAGGATATTTTCTGATTTTAGAACCACTGTTACTTTTCACTTATGTTTATTGCGATTGGTGTAGCTTGGGAATAAGTCATGTAAAAACTAGAAAACTTTTAACCGCTGTCAATTCACCGCGTTATAATTTCGAGAAAAATCTTTTAGATTTTGATCGTGAAATAAAATTTTCCGTTGCAAAGAACCATAAAATGGAATGATTAAATGATAAGGGTGCTTCCTTCAGTAAAAAGGTTCTTCATTCTGTTAACACTAACGATTCACTTGAGACGTCAGCAGTGAAGATGAAATCAACGACTAAACTTCTTATAGGATTTTTTAAGAGAGATAATAAGTAAAAATTAAGAAAAAAAGAATTTCTTTTCCACCAGTCATTTACTGTTTTTTTTTTTTTCTTTTTTTTTTAACCGATAAACAATTAAATTTAAATATTGCAATATCGATTACCGGCTTGCTACAACAGAAAAAACGTGAAAACAACGTAAGATAAATATTTTATTTCCGATTGATCATCCTTTCTATTTCGAGACTAAACATTACTAATAAGAAAAAAGACTCGAAATTTTAAACTAGGAGTTGTTGACGTTTTGAAATTGATGCTGTAAGTGAAAGCGTTTTGTATATTCTCTAGATAACCGAGGTCAGCTTTTAAAAAGAAATGATTTCACTTGAGTCCTTAGTTCATCAACGTAAGACTCTGGTGCTATACTGCACTCACGTAAAAAAAAAAAAAAATGTTAAGCGAAGGTAACATTTGGCATTGTCTATGCCATAATACAGATGAATTAACGACAAGGCCGCCATTAATTTTAATCTGAGTAACGAATTTTCGGTCATCCCATTCAAGATAAGCGAGCTACGTTATGATTGCTTACCCTAATTCGGCGGTTCCCAACCTTTTTTGATTTGCGAAACCCTTCCACAAACTGTACGAGTTTACGAAACCCTTGTGCACTAAATACTAAGCGACAAGTACATACTACCCCTCTCCCATCCCACACACAAACAGTAAAATTTAGATTTTTTTTTTTTTGAAGAACAAAAGTAACAATTCGCAAAACGTAAAAACATAAATCTGCTACAAGCTAAAATGATAGTTGAAAAACTATTAGAAAACAAACTTAACGGAAGGAACCTAGTGATAAGTCTGAGTTTTGCTCACTCTGAAAAAATTCTTAATGGAATGGTTGAAGAACAAAGAATTTCAAAGTTTGGCTCAAATGTCTTGCCTGACAGTTTCAGTCTTAAATAAGTTCAGCATTTAATTTAATTCTGCATTTCATCTGCTGAAATTCATTTCTCCCATGGAAACTATGTCCAAAAGAGGTAATAGAATTCGAAATGTCTTTTTCTATCGCACAACAGTACGATATACAAGAGTATTCGTAACGCTTAATCAGCCAAATGATTTTTAAAAATATGTTTTAGAGAAAATGTCTCGGATTAACTAAATGATCTTTTTTCTTCCAGTAAAATCTGGTTTTTTGATAAGGATGCGCTATGTACGTTTGAGTGCGAAATAATTTCTTTTTCTTTATGATAAAAAAATGAGAATAAAATGCGTAGTTATTTTTATTCTATTTTTGAAAAATAATAGAAATTCCAGCAATTAACTCTAATTGTTAAATAAACGGTGAATTTTAATAACAAAACAAAACAAAAAAAAAACTTATGCTCACTAATCAAAGATAGTTTTTATGCGCAAATTCCATTACTAGATTTTCGTAGATTTTCATTTTTTGATTTCGTTAATTTTTTTACGACGTACCTCACTATAGCAACAAACAGCAGCACTATTGCACTTATTGCGTCACTAGCATTTTTGGCAATGCACAAGAAAAGTGCGATAGTTCTTCGTCCACTCAAATAGTAAAGAAACTAAACAGAAAATTGAGTAAAAATGTTTCAAACACTCTCATATGCTCAACATAAAGTTTAATTGAATTTTCCAATCAAACGGAGAAAACTGTAGCATCGATATGCTTCCATCTAAATACGAGTACATTGCAATCAAAAGTTTAACTTTTTCGTCATCGGCTCAATTCTATCATGCTCAACGAACATTGAAAAAACCCGTGCGTCGTAATGAGACTTAATTCTTAGAATTTACAAAATAGAATGTCAACAAGTGTTCTATCATTTGTATCCAAAAAGTATCGAATGTACAAGAGACAAATGAATAAATGATTAACAAAAAAAGTTTGAACTTGAGACTTCATCTCAAACTATCACGTAAAATTTCTTCCATTACGCACACACAATATTATTTTCGCGAACCCCTTTCGTACTTCTTGTGAACCACCGGTTGGGAAACTATGCTCTAAGTGAATGAAAGTCTTCTTTGAAATCCGACGCTTTTGTTCTGTTTTTTCAGAGATTTCTTTTTTCGATCGTTTTGATCCGAATTTGCATGTATGTCATATAAAGCGCAGAAACGTTAGCAATTAAGTGCTTAATTGAGATTGATATTTTTCATGTTTTTTTTTTAATAAGTACTGGGATAGAAAATCATACGTGCGTACAAAGAAAGGAAATTATATTATTGGAAGCATATTTGAATTGAAATGGACGTAAGGTTTTACTCATAAAAATCCTATCCAAAATGAATCTTTATGAATAAATGTCCTCCTTTATGAATAAATGTCAAAGGTGAAGCTTTAATGCAACAGTGTCAACGTGTATCACTTTGATTCTTCTTTTCAAATCTTACATTTTCCGATGTTCAAATAATACTTTAGAAAAGTTTGATCAAAGTAGTAAAAACAGATTTACCCTTTTTTCTCGTGTCTAGAAAGGACAAAATTTCATGACAATAGATTTTAAAAGGACAAACTTTCCACCTGGAAGTAAACTTCTCACTCCAAGGCGGTCAAGTCAAAAAGTCGGTGCAGGTTTTCACCCCCCCCCCCACCCTAGCTATCCTTAAATATCTTGAAGTGATAACGCTATTAAAAGTTATAGTGATTTATTTTAAATTTAAAACATTGATTAAGATTATTTGCAATACGTACAAAAAACTCTTATTACAACTTGGCTAAGATCAAAATGTCAGCAACTGTTTGTTAAAAAATCCGATTCTGCCGTAAATTGGTGTAAATCCTCTTGATTTACGTTAGTGGTGACCCGTAAAAATTTATTGAAAAAATTCAGATTTACAGTTAAAGCTATTTTGAGAAATATTATTTTTAAAAATAGCTTTAACTATAAATCAATTTGTTTCAAAGCACTTAAAAATAATTTTAAATTTACTAAAAGAAAGAAAGAAACTTAAAAAAAAATAAATAAATAAAAAATTAAATAAATAAATAAAAATTAAAGCATTAAAAAATTCTGTTATAGTTACGAATGCAAAGCAAATACAAAAAGAATGGCTAATCTGAAATAGGCTTATAAAACACGCCCATTCACATACTGGCAAAATAAAAGCATTATATATTCGCTAATGAAGGTCCCAAACATTTTGTTCAAATACGACACTTTTATGCTTATATTGTTTCGTATAATTAGAATAAATACTTAGCACAAGAAAAAAACTAGAAACTTCAAACTATATCCGAAAAATATCACCGGCTCCCCGAAAAAAAAAGGAATCATCTAGTACAGAACGCCCTTCACCATCGCTGTCTGGTATACAAATTGTGTATAGAAGTCTTCAGATAACTCGATGAATCTGAATGAAATTTCACACCAGGGTTAAAATCCCCCCTCCTCTATTTTTTTTTTTTTTTTGTTGAGAATTAATGATTACATCATTTTAATCTCTAGCTTTTTTCTAGCAAGGGTTTTTTTCACAATGTTCTGATTTTCAACTAAATTGTTAATTTCTGGATAATTATATATCAGACGGATTGACGAATTGCGCCTGTCTATCAACTGGTATAAATTTTAGTACCATTATAACCTATGATACCTAATGCGTCTAGTGAAAGTTGCTGTTCATTTAGATATAAAACAATGTTATTCACTATGTCCGGCGTTTCGGGACACGAGGCTTCGCTTGAAGTTTGCAGATTTAAATTAAGAAATGGCTGCACAAGAGCAACATTTAAATCTAGATCAATTATGTCAGAGTTTTTCGAAAATTCTGATTAATTAGATTCAACTCAAATGCTTTAAAAGAAATGGTGTACAGATTTGGAATATAGGTATCAAAAAAGTGAAAAAATTCCCATTCTAACAATTTAAAAAAAAAATTACTTACCTGCAGGCATTTTCTTTCATCGAGCAGGAGGCCTTGAAGAAAACAAATATGCATAACAACGAATCGTGATGAAGCCGTAAGTCATTTTATTGAAGCTGAGAGTAAGAACAAACTGGTGGGTAACGTGAATTTATCTGTTGTATTTTTACAAACTGTCGCTGGTGAGATACAGTAGACCCTCATTTTACAAGGGTTTATTTTACACGGTTTCGATTATACGCGGTTTTAAGAAATTACACTTTTTTACGCGGATGAGTTTCGGTTTTACGCGGATGCGGCAATGCAAACAGATTTTTTTTCCCTTCTTTCAAACTTCAAACTCCTAAAGATTGCGTGTAATCTGCTGCATTTTGGCGGGCTAACACGAGCTTAGGCCACTGGAGACATTTTATGCGATTGTTTCCTTAGCTCTTTCCAGAAGTAAAGTTATTAAACCCACAGAGTTCAGAACCCACTGGAAGAAAAGCTATTAGAAGAGACAAAGGAGGCCAAAACCAACGAGGATACCGAGGTCGATGACGCACAACCAAAAACGTTCACATTGAAAATTTTGAGCTATTCCTAGACAATAGAAATGATCTTTCTGATTTGATAGTGAAGGTTCTATCACGGAAATGACGCAAGTGATCATGGATGCGTTAGTGCTCTGCAAAGAATTACAGAGAAAAATTCTTAATAATTCCCAAAATATTATGATAGCCAGCTTCTCTTTATAAACAGGACACGAAATTAATTTATGTTTTCTTTATGCATGGTGTGCATAAAAGTCCAGCAAAGGACTCCCTGATTTCCAAATTAAATATCTCAAAAACAAATGACGATATTGGAACAAAACAAACGGTACGCTTTGATGTCAATTACAGCGGCAGCGCCACCTGTTGGCATTTTTTAAAACAAATTTCCAAATTCCTGTATATGATTTTTATGGTTTCACAATAAAAACACCGTCTATTTTATTTCAATATCGTTATTTGTTTCCGAGATATTTAATCTTTAAACCAGGGAGTCCTTTGCTGGACAACCTTTAAGTACACATTAAACTTATTACAAAATTAGTCATCACTAGAAGGAAGTACTTTGTTTTCTACGGAACCAAACCCCTATTTTAACACTAGTACTAGGTCTCGATTTACGCGGCATTTCCGTGGAACGTAACCCCCGCGTAAAACGAGGGTCTACTGTAGATTTACTTTATCCACCAGTTTGTTGGCACTCTCAGCTTCAATCACATGCCATCTGCTTTCTGGGCGGTGAAGCCCAGCATCAGGATATAGCAGCAGTCTTCGTATGGGATAATCAGGTTCTCAGTATATTGCTGTGAGCGACCGGCCCGCAGTGAGAGTCAATGCGACCCGTCGTTTTGTTTAAAATATTCTTTAAAAAAAGAAAGAAAGAAATTACGATTAGTGAAACCATCAGAAATTTCGAACCTAATATTCGGGTATTGGTTCCTGAAGAACATGCGTTAGATAAATAATAAATATATAAAATAAGCATAGAGTAATTGATTACAATTTTTCTTGATTTTAACTTTCTTTTCCCATGTTGTTTAGAAAAAAAAAAAGCATTTTGAAATTGTCTGCATTTCACATTTAAATCGTTCTCGCAAGCCAAAGGTAAAATTTCAAATTTCTTCTTCTTTTTTAAATAACATTGAAAACATGGAAAAAAAGAAAGTTTTCTAAAAAAAAAATGTTATTTTCTACTGGATGCCTATTTTATTGAAGTATTTCACAAACTAATTTCTGTATATTCGGCTCCAACTTTATGTCATTGAAACTAATTGCGTTTTCTGATTTTTTACTTTCAGCAGTCAAAGGATCACAGGGTCCGGCTTCGCGGGCTGAATACGGTTCGCGTAATCATAGCAATACACTAAAATTTCAGCTATCCCATCCGATGCTTGCTCTGATACATCGTATAAGTGGGCATAACAACCCTCAAATTAGATCAATCCAACAATGAAGCAGATCTCATGTCATTGAAGCTGAGAATGCCAACAAACTGGTGGGCAAAGAAAATTGATCTTACCAGAGAAAGACCGAAGCCCCATACAGCAGATAAATATACTTTACCTACCAGTTTGTTCGCAATCTCACACAGCTTCAATGAGAAGACTTCTACCTCCAGCACGATTAATATCGAATCCAGAATGCAAATTTCACAAAAAGCAAGAAATTGTAGCCTCTGGAAAGACTAACTTGGTTGTAGGTCTAACAGCCTAGAGCTTGATACTCATGAGCTGAGTTGTCCTCTTGCAGGTATATAGTGCACGAAACAAAATCAAATTATGCTAAGTTTTGTTTGCATGTGCAAAATTATAGTACAGTAAAATTAGGCCAAAAAATGACCAAACCCAAACATCCAAAAAAAAAAGGTGAAACCTGTTGCAAATTACTTCTTACCGTTCCAGCAAGAAGGGGTAAAAAGTCCCAGCATTTTGAGCGTCGGGTTTTGGGGGGAAGGGGGGGCGAAATAATCCTCTATTTAAATAAAAATAACTTCTATTAAAAAAAAATCTCAAACCTCGCAGAAACCACTCTATAATAGTAAAATAATAAACTCTCACCGAAAAAAATTCTACTTAACAGGGGTGCACAGGCGAGGGGGGATGGGGGGGGGTCCATGGAGTAGCGTTGCGTCATTGGAATTTTTAAGGAAGTTTTTTCAAGGGGTATTTCTCTCTTTTTTGGGGGCTTTTATTCTGGATGGGTACTATGTCACACTTAAGGGGTGCGCCATCACTTTTTTTGGGGGGGGGGGCTGAATTTACATTCTAAAATCAACTGTTGTAGTGAAGTTCACGAAAAAATTTCCCTGATTTAAACTTTTCCGAAGTACAAAATGCCGCACAATGATACGGTAATGTCAGAATGATAATTCTAAAAGATCTAAGCGAGCTCAGTAACAAAATTATTTGTGACTGGAGTTATTAAACTGTTTAGAGCGCTGGAAAACAAAATTCCTGTGCAGCATAAAAAAGTCCAAATTGACTAAAGTTTCCCTACTTCTTCTTGATCAACTTACTTCAACTTTTCTACAGTCTTTTGCAGCAATAGTGAGACGGGCAATGCTACAATTCTGCACCCTCTAAGTCGGTGGGAGTTCTCATTTGCAAACACCAAGCTACCTCTCTTTTACGCAGGTGGTTATGTGAATTATGCTAAATATGCGGACATATACTTGCAGCACTATATGAAACTTTTGAGTACATTATGCGATAAAAAAAATTTGATCACATCAAACATCAGCTACTCAAACGCAGTGACAAATTCAGGTGGTCTAGAACCTATAGTGATTCAACGATAGAACAAGTCTTGATGAGGGCAATCACTGTTATAACCAGAGGTTCCAGACGAGTGAATATATTCCCCCTAAGGTGAAAGCATGGTGACCAAGGGTGCCATACTGGCCAGGAAGTAAAGCAGAGGTGCGTAAGTAGCAGACAGTCGTAGACAGGGGTGCCAAAACAGCAAGCAATTGCTAAATGACTTGCTGGCGCATGCGCTTCCGGCATACATTCACCATTCAACCACTTCAATATGGCGGACGAATGATAGGTTGCACTACGCGTGGCTTCTACGTCTTTCACATTGAATGAAGTACACTATTGGATTAAATCTCAACTTTTGTAGGATAATTCTTTAAAATAACAAGTAAGTACAGCTTTTGATCACTTTGTAGCTTTTAGGGCTTTCAAACATAGTTAAAAGTACGTTTAATGCTTTTCAGTTACCGTTAGTCCGTTACGATACCGTAGTACCGTTAGTTGTTTATTTTCAGGTTACCGTTACTGTCGTGAAAATTCCATCATTCACTCACAAAACGCTACTAAATGTATCTATCATTATTTTCTTGAGTACTCGATAAGCAACATTTAATCACCGAAATAGTAACCGCAATGATATTTTCAATAATCAACAAGTGAGAACCTAAATAAAAATGATTCTTGTGCTTTGTGTAGCGAGCGCAAAAAATAAAAAAGAAAATCTCTCTCTGTCTATCTTTTTCTTTTGCTTTTTCGTTCAAGTGTTTGAATCATTTCCTGTTAGCGGTTATTCGATAGTGTTAGGAATTTCTTTAAATTTTTAACTGTCGAAAAATTTTTTGCGCATTTTATTTTATTGTTATTTTGATTGAAATTTTGAATGTTTGAGAAACGATTTTGTTTTTCCGTAACTTTAATATCCCAGAATATTTTTGGCTGTTCATGTAAATAATTCATAAGTACATCTACACTTTACTTTCGGTGCGTTTGATCATTATTAAATGATCATTAACTTAACTATGATTATTCAAATAATTACTCGTCTTTAACTTTAAATATATTTGTGACAACTCTTTGATACCAAACAAAGTCTGTAGATATTTATTGTTTTATTCATTTTTAATATTACTTTTATTAAAAAAAAAAACTCATCAGTACGCAGAATTTTTTCACAAGTTTTTTACCGCCCCGAGAGTTATTATAATTATTATTATTTATTTTATTTATTTTTAAGAAAAGGATAAAAATTTCACAGGTCCGCAATGTTTTTCATTTGTTTTTACCGAACCGTGGGTCAAAAGAGGTTGAGAAACACTGATGTAGAGAACGATCAGATGAATTAAAGCAATGAGCACTTCTTAACTATGTTGAAAACTCTGAAATATGGTCAAATGCTGTAATTACAAGTTTTAATCATTTCCAGTACTGAATTCATGCAATGTGAAAAGTGTGCAAAACGAAGACTATCATGAATCAAAACAAAACTATTAAAAAAAGAAAAATACACAACTGTATTCAAAAACGCACACAATACGGGGGAGGGGGGGGGGAGGATCTACACTAAGGGTGCCATTTCTCTCTCCGAAGGTTCGTTCTTTTCAGCCCGGCTGCCTATTTTTTAAAAGGTGCCTGTTTTTCACCCTAGTTAGAGGTGCAATTTCGGCTCCGTATTAGGTGCCGCTGGTGAACAAGCGTTTCACCCCTGAAAGGTGCCGAATGCAACCTGTAGTTTTAACAGTGATGAGCAATACAACAATAGAATGCTAAATATTTACACCTTTTTTCTCCCAGTTTGAAAATTACAATTCGTTTCTAAAGCCCCCGAAGTGTCTTCCCTCTCAAGTTGGTAGTGGTATTGCTCGCTGATGATAAGGTGAGTTGCGATGAAACCTTTAACGTTCGGGTAGTAACATCAAAGGATATTGGAGGCAAACAATTTTGTGGCATTTCTTTGCAAAGGAGGTAAACAGTTATGTCTTTAGTTTCTGTTACGAAAGTAGTTACTATCTGTGAAGATGTGTAAAGCCCAAACCATCTTTTACACCGAATGGCATGAAAAGTAAAGATGGAATGACAAATTGCTAAAAACTTCTGGAACGAGTTATGCTCTGATCCTCCATCAGTATTCGATGAATCTGGTTTCGGAAGGAAAGAAATCCTGTATCGTTAAAGTGCTATTATGTGAAGCAAAAGGTTCATCCACCATCACAGAACGAACAGTTAGTGTCACACTGTAAAAAAATTCCGAAACGTTACTGGTTAGTTCCGTGGAACCTTTCGGGATTCCAGAGGTTTTCACCTATTTCCCCGTAAAATCGAGTATTTGCTCAAAAAAGTTTCCTGAATTGCTTAAAGATGCACGGATGCAGACTTCTCACTGGTGTGAAAGATATTTTTTGCTACCAGTTTAAAGATTGACTGAGTGTGTTTATGAATTGTATAGGCTTCAGCATGAGTACGGCCCGTCCAGATGGACTAAGTTTCCAATGGGGGCAAATATGTCACTGGATAGCTGCACTCTTGCGAGGCAAGGAATATGCTTGGTTCTTGCTAGCAATTTTCGTGTAGCTTTGGCCATGGTTGCGAAAACACTTCCTTAGTAAATTAAGGAAGTTCTAATCAAATAATTTATTTTTTTAGAAGGTTCACGACTGTCTTTAACAGGAGAAATTTTCCAATACTTCAGAAAGGTTACTGACTTTTATCGGAAAACATTCCTGGTTTTTGCAAGATATGTTACTGGTTGAAATTGGGCACACACTGTAAAAAAAATCCGTAAAATTTACGGAAAAAAACTGTCAGCCAGGACGCCAGTTTTCTTCCGTTTATTTTACAGAAATCTTCCGTATTTTTATTATTTATTCAAGCTGATTTAATTATTTTATGAAGATTAAAAAATGAAACTATACTTTCATGAATACATTTCAATATTTACTATACTACTACGAAATACATGTATACAAAGGTAAATTTCCGAATATGCCTCAGTAACAGATGACAAAAAAACATAATAATAAAATATTGATTAGGCTGCAATGAAATGGAAGTTGCAAACGATTTAAGACTTACTCGCTTTAAATAAATATAAGATCAAAAACTCGAGCACGAGAACCAAAATCCGAACACGCGGGCGAAATTTCGAAGATTCGAAGAAAAACAAAGTATTACCGGTTCCAGATTCAAAAAAAAAAAAAAAAAAAAAAAACAGAGAAATCCTGTATTTTATTACGAACAGTTTTTTTCTGTAAAAAATGCGGATAACTTCTTCAAAATTTACAGTTTTTTGTTACAGTGCATAAGCTGCCTATTATTTTCCAGGAACGTTTCTGAATCGTTTTTAACAGTGCATATATGAGGCAATGAGAAGCAAAGGGATGTAAGTGGACATTTTCAAGTTTTGAATAAAACGCGTTTAAAGATAAGGTCCTAGGTAGGCTTTCATTGATTTTCTTTTCTAAATCATGCTGTATAGAAGCAACTACCAGGTCTACTAGTGCCCCAAGATAGAGGAGAGGTTCACCAACCATTTGTACTGATTATTTCCAAATTTTTAATTTTGCCACTTACATCCCTTTGCTTCTCACTGCCTCATATGTAATAGATAGGAGATACCTGCTTGATCATTTTTTTGGTAATGATCTGTAAGCTTCAAGGAAATATACCAGCAATGCAGTGTACAGGTCACTTGTAAGTATGGGAAAGCTAGGGTCATTTTTGATGGTCGCAAAGAAAGCACCACAAAAATATAATCTGCGTCCTATTGCCTTCTGCTGTAAAAGACTTTCTGCGTCTCAAATCTTGTCTTGCTCTGAGGGGTTCATTGGATATAGTGAATGTTTGAAAAGTCTGAAAGTGGACTGAAGTGCTCAATTACACTGTAAAAACGATTCAGAAACGTTCCTGGAAAATAATGGGCAGCTGATGTGCCCAATTTCTGCCAGTAACATGTCTTGAAAAAGCCATTAAAGTTTTCCGCCAAAAGACAGAAACCTTTATGAAATTTTCATGGAAGCTTCCTGAAAAACTCAGAAATCTTCCCGTTTAAAGTCAATTGAGCCTCTGGTAGGTATAAGATGATTGCATAGCACCTTCCTGATTTATCAAGAAAGTTCCACAAGCGGTAACGCAAACATGGCCAACGCTAAGCAAGAATTGCAGGTAAGAAACGAGAATTTTACTCGCCTGCAATTCTTGCAAAGCAGCGTAGTCCATACTTATTCGCTCCCTTTGGAAGCTTAACCAGCATGGACATGCCGTAATTGAAGTGATGCCAATGCACTTTATAAATACGCTCAGCTAATCTTTAAACCGGGAGCTAAAAATAGTTTTCACATCAGTAAGAAGCCTGCATTCGTGCAACTTGTAGCCATTCAGGAAATTTTTTGACAAAGATCCTTGATTTTTCCAGGAAGTGGATAAAAACGTTGAAACCCTGAAACGTTACACGAAAATAATCAGTAACGTTTCGAATTTTTTTTACAGTGTATATGCACAAACTGTGTTAGACATAGCTGCAACAATAGCGATTTTGTTGAGGATCTAGATTCCAAAAAACATCTTGATGACAAAGACTTTTTGTTACAAGCTTAGGAGAAATCATTTGAAAGCAAAAAACAGTTCAGCTTAATTTTTCTGGCGATTTAATCAAATGCGCACCATCAGAGGGAGTGGGGGGAAGGATAATATTTTAGTATATAATTTCGTTTTGGGAGGTGAACTACTGTTCTTATAGGGTGGACAGTCCTGATTTAATGCATTTTAGATTTGCATGAAATAACACTTCCACTTGAAATAAAGGGGGGGGGGGGGTTGAGGATTTATTTTATTTTGCGGAGGGGGGGGGGGGGGTGCTGTAGCTTTGAGAGCAGGTGCACCATCGCTCTTGGAGGATGGACACACTTGATTTCTAACTTTAACTTAGCATAAAATAATGTTTCCATATGAAATGAATGGAGGGGGGGGGGGGGTCGCGGGTACTGCTTCGTTCTACGGGCATAGGGGGCTCTGTAGCATTGGTGGGTTATGTCATCCCTCTTTTGGGTCAAACACATTTAGTTTCATGCTTTTAAATTTAGTTTAACAAAATATTCTCACTTTAAATTTATTCTAAAAATTCTGGAAAAATACCCAAAACAGCAATTTTTAGATGCCCCCCCCATTCCAAAACCCGACGCACAATGGGGTGGGACTTTTTACCTGTTCTTATTGGGAGGGTAATTAACAATTTGCACCAGGTTTAGCTTTTTTTTTTTTTTGGATGTTTGGGTCCGACCCCTATTTTTACTGTACTATTACAACATCCGAGAAATGTCAAGATATCGGGTTTCGGTTCACCTTGGTTTAAGCTAAAACAACTTATGTCTCTGTAAATTACGAGTTGGATCCATCTCGAATCTCGTTGCTAGAAACAGCATTTTGAAATTACTTACCTAAATTGCTTTTTAGAATCATTACATGTTTAATTAAAGCGACATGATTGTGTTATACTTTTTTAATAATACCACGCATTGTGATCTTTTGCATCAAATTTGGATTTAAAACAAATTGTCGTTTTTTGATTAAAATAAAACCGCTAGAACAACTACTGTGTTTGTCCACTGTGCTAATTCAAATAGCCAAACGTTCCCAAATAAAGCTCGAGTATGAAAGGTTTACTCATTAACGAGTATTTATATTCTCCTGTTTCTGTTTTATTTTTTAGATTGACAATTGTATCATTTTATGCATTGAAACCAAATTTTCACGGAATAAATGGGCCTTGCTTCGCTCGAGTCACCAATCTATTTAATGCTGCGTTTTCCCACGTTGTGCGGTATATATTTTTTTATTTTTGTATGCGATGTACTAAACTTCTTCCGACGTTCTGAGAAATTAAAAACGTGTAATCCATTTTACATCAAAAGACCTTCTATTCATTCCAAAATAAACCAATAACATAGGTGCAATACATTTATCAAACATATTTACTTAATTTTCCTAGGTATAAGGTTCAATATTTACATTTCTATGAGGCTAATGGCTGAATGATTAAATAAGCAATTCAATAGGTTCATATTATGAAAAGTCAAAAAATTCCATTGCTTTCAATTAGTCATTATTTTGTTTATTACACAATGATCTATACGGGGGACCCGCCAGTCCCCATTCGTCTTTCTAAGGTTAATCCAGACAGACAAAAATCAGTAAATATTTTACTGTTTTTCAAAAAATAAGTTTTTTACCCTACATCGCTTTGTGGCGCAACATTATCAAAAAACATCGAATTACAAAAAAAAGAGAGAGAGAGAGAACTTCAAAAGATAATGAATTGAGCTGGATCATCTCCACACTGTTAAAAATTCAGGAAGATTTTCTGGTAATTGTTACTGTAAAATTGCATCGCCGACGCATCGCTGATTTTTACGGTAATTTATACCGGAGAAATAAGCGATCCCAGCGCCAACTGGTTGCTGTGGCCTACCGAGGAAACCGTAAAATTTTAGAGTAACATTTGATTTTTACTGTAATAGTTACTGGCAACATGGATGCCAGTAACAATTGCCGTAAATTTTCTGGAAAATTTTTAACAGTGCATCTTTTCTTAGTTTACATTCCGCTACTTTATAAGCCGAGACCTTGAAAGTAGCGTTTCAAATGTGTTGACGGTTTCTAAATCGTTTTTCGTAAACAAATTCTGTTCTACGGCACGGAATGCAATGAAATTTCGTAGCCGGGCTGCATAAATTTTGTTGTCTAAACATAATTATGGAGCAAAATATATGGGTTCCTATTTGAAAATCAAGACTTGGTGCTAATTTCACTTTGTATATTGTCCCTTATCAAAATTTTACCTACGTAGTTTTAAAGAAGACTTTAAACCATGTCGAACGACAACTTTCTTTCCTTTTCTAGCATGTATAATGGCCGAATAATTAAAAGTGTTTCGTTTTTTTATTCTATGACTCTACATAAATAATGATTGAATTTTTTGTTCCTAACTAATTTTGGTTTTTTTTTGTGCTATTCATGTGGAAAATACTGATCTACAATTTCGTTCAATCATTACTGCTACGGAATCACATAAAGAACGCATGCAAAAAAGGTAGAATGTTTTGGAGACCGCAATGCATTCCTGCTCTGTAGGATGCTGTTCAAAAAATCGCAAAACACGCTTAACAGAAGCATTTCCACTTCGTTCGGTTTTCTTGTCAAATATGCTCGACGCTGGTCGCGAATCGGCATTCACGGCCAACGTTGAGAGTACGTTTACTGTTGATTGCATTTAAAATATCGCCTGGTGGTTAGAAGTTGCTAATCATTTCCATTTGCTTGAAACTAAGGTTAACAAATTTAACTATTACAGTTAATTCATGAAATACACCGCCAGCTCAGTCATTTCCAGCCGAGGACTGCAGTTTCGTGCTTACTAGCACTCATCAGCCCGGCATAGGAAAGTGACTGAGCTGGAGATGGAAAACCTCTTATGGAAGCCAAGAGGGCCAAACAACTGAACTGAATAATAATTTACTGAATATACCATGCCTTGCCATCAATTTTCGAGTTGAACCGAACCATTGCTTCGGTCACTCGGCTGGTTCTGTGCTAATTTTACATTAGCTACCAGTTTGTTTGGCCCTCTTGGCTTCCATAAGAGGTTTTCCATCTCCAGCTCAATCACTTTCCTATGCCGGGCTGATGATTGCTAATAAGCACGAAACTGCAGTCCTCGGTTGGAAATGACTGAGCTGGCGGTGTATTTCATGTATTTCTGCTTTAGCCGTGGCTAATGGGCGGTAATTTACTGAATATACCATGCCTTGCCATCAATTTTCGAGTTGAACCGAACTCGGCTGGTTCTGTGTTAATTTTGCATTAGCTACCAGTTTGTTTGGCCCTCTTGGCTTCCATAAGAGGTTTTCCATCTCCAGCTCAGTCACTTTCCTATGCCGGGCTGATGAGTGCTAATAAGCACGAAACTGCAGTCCTCGGCTGGAAATGACTGAGCTGCCGGTGTATTTCATGTATTTCTGCTTTAGCCCTGGCTAATGAGCGGTAATTTACTGAATATTACAGTTAATCTTTGAAGAAAATTTATCTAGGGCAGTTTTTACGGGCTTTTCATTTAGACTAAAATCATAACTATACAAAAATTCGTTTGTATAGGAAAAAGCAATTTTATGACTCAAAATCTGAATTTAGACCTCTTTGGGATTTTAAAATTCCAAAAACCTGCCTATATGAATTCCTGAGTAACAATTTACCTTTGTGCCAAATTTGGAAGAAAGGAACTGTGGATCGGTATAAGGAACACAACCACTTCACATTCATCCATTTATAAATATATAAAGATAGATGAAAAAGATGATAAGGAACATACACACACACACACCAACAAACCCTACATTCATTTGTATATATATATATAGATAGATGAAATAGATGATAAGGACCATACACACACACCAACAAACATACATCCATTTTTATATATCCTTATATATTATTTCTGTAGCCTGTTTTTACGCGACTCTTCCTCAATTCTTGATGGATTTCTTCGATTTACCCCTTATTTTAAAGTTTATCGTTTAGGCTAATAATAAAAATAGACCTACAGTCTAAAAATGTTTTTTTTTTGTCAAAAAACCTCTTTTAAAGCACCGGCCTGAGTTTTTTGATTAAATTTATGTAAGTTTAACTTGCTCAGTGACCGGCAGAGCAGAATAGCTCGATTGGCAGAGCGTTCGACTAGTAACAAGAAGAACGAGTGTTCGGGCCCCGTCCCGGATGATCTGCATCGAAAATTTAGACAAATATCATGGATACTAATAGATAACGCAAGTGAGGGAATAAAATAAACGAATTAGGAACGCTCCTTAATGTTACGGGAACTTGATGCAACCTGTAGCTCAATTGATTCTTCATCCAAAGGTGTTTTTTTTTTTTTAAGCTTTGGTCAGAAAAATAAAGCATGATGTAAGCGAAAATATAAGTATCAGGTTTAAGATTTCAGACTACAAATGGAATAATTTTTGTTCAAAAAAAAATCGTATACTGAAATGTAGATCTTCTAATGACAGTTATTGACCTTTTGAACAAATTAAAAATTACTACCCCAAATTTAAATTACGTTTTTCATTTAGTTAACCTATGAATATTTATTAGAGCACGAAGTAAAACATTAAAATTACTAACTACTTTATGGGTAAAATATCATTTTTTTCTTCTTCAGGCAAAAAACAAATAGCCATGCTACATTCGAAAAGCTACGCTCAAAAAACGAGCGTAAATTCAACTGATTTTGTATTTTAACCGTTCGGATAAATGAACACGTGCTGCCATCTAAGTCATAACGGTTAAAGCAGCCTGCAATAACAAATTGTATAAATTTTCAAAAATGAAAACACTTCTCTTTAATATCTTATCTTATATACTATTTCTGTAGATTATTTTTCTGTCAGTATGCGAAATCTTTCTTATTTCTTGAAGAAATTAACACTCATTTTAAAGCTAATCGAGCCGGCTAATGACAAAATTTCGACCTACAGTCGAAAAATCAATTTCTCGGAAACGTCCCTTGCTTTTGCATAACCTTAAAGCAGGCTGTAGTTCTTACGCAGGTTTTTCTTCATTCAAAATTCTAATACAATTTTCCAATTTTTTGCACCGCTTTCGGCAAAAAAAAAAAAAAAAAAAAAACACAACTAAACCTCTTTTTTTAAATAAAGCTCAAAAGCACTGGGCTTAGTTGTTCGGTTTCATTGATAAGTTTTTTTGGTAGAGCGTTCGGCTATAAATTAGCTGAACTTCGGGTCCGACATTATATCTAATTTAGATTAATATTGCGCATTACAGATTAATGCTACGCATATAGTGCAGCTCTGGTTAGTTGAGCTGTGTCCTTGACCATGTTTACGTGTTTTAGGGGAGTTTAGTGAAAAAAAGACGTGTTATTGGCTCGGATTTTAGTTGGAATATTTTTTAAAAAACAACTAAGAAAGTTTTTCAACTCAATTTAGTACCAATTATCGCTCCCTATTTACCGAAACACAGGTAAACATTGTCAGAGACAGAACTCAACTTTTCAGAGCCTCACAATACTCATTACAACAGATAACACACGTAAGGCAATAACATAAATGCGATGGGAATGCTCCTTGGCGTTTCGAGTCTTTTATGCAGGCTACAGTTAGAGTGCTGGTAAAAAATAAAAAAAAATTACATCACTCTCGCATTTTCACAAAAATAGGATTATGTGAGAAGTTTTGGTGGACCGATTGACGATGAATGTACGTGAAATTCTGCAAAACTTAAACTTTTCAAAGTGAAGTGGTTGCTTGGTGAGCAAAAAGCTTCCCGCCAAACAAGATAAACAATTTAAAAGATCTATCCATATTTCTGAGGAGTTGAAGGTGGGAGGACGTTCTAATGGAAGTAGCTGTGATGAAAAAGGAGAAGAGGGAGGATGATAGTTTGGGAGATACTTGACGGGCAAACTAGATATCATAACTTTTTACGGCTGAGTGTTTTTGTGTTTAGGATGCAGGTTTCCTTTTTTGTGCGGAAAAGTTAAAGGTTTTCTTGGCGGGGAAATTTTTACAACAGGGTTGTTTTTGATGAGATATCACATCTTTTTGCATTGATATTATTACTTTGTCTGTATTTTTGGAATTGAGAACTTCAAGTCGGAAAATTTTCAATTAAAACAAGGCTGTTTTCTGCTTTTGAAGAACAATAATGGCAAGCTTAGTTTTACGTTAGGTTATTTTCTGATCAGTAAGATTTTATGTCCTTTTGGCGAGAATTGGACCGTTTAAATTTTATTGCAATTCTTGTATCCTCTCTGTTGTAAAGAAAACTTCTTGGATAATAAAATACTATATTTTAAATTATATTGTTTTCGAGTAGTTTACAACTTCGCAATAAATTCTATTACAGTTTCTTTATTTGACAGATAATTCAACATTTTCATTCAACATGTTCATGAAGGTTTCTTTAAATGTTTTACAGCTTGAGGGCTATTTTAATCTAGCTTTTCAATTTTTGTTTAATTATTTTTTCTTAAATCGTGGATTATTTTACGTTTCATGGGATAATTTCAATTGTTTGGTGATTTATATTTTTCTTGATAGAAGTCTTTGTCTTGTTTAATACCTAGTTTTGTTTAAAAGTTCATTTAAAAAACGAAATAACGCATGTTATCACCAAGCAAAAAAAAAAAAAAAAAAAAAAAACTAAGCCATTAATATTTTAAATTTGAATGTGTCAGAAGATCTATACAGCTTTACTCGGTGTCAAATCGCGGATATCCCAAATTTGCCATAGCGAATGCGCATGTTGCGCGCGGACTAAGCTCATTAAAAGTCTTGCTTAAATTAATTGCAAAAACTTTTTCAGCTAACAAATTACTGCAAAGCATGGATATCCACACACGTATTTCATATATTTTCAATTCATTATGTGTTGTTTGAAAAATCCATTAATTTAGAAAGTAAGCAAACCAATAAAAAAAGTGCTATTTTTCGCTTTCAATTAAAAAGTTATATGTGCCGTATTCATATGCGTACAGTTTCATATAATTTGTCACGTAAAATATTGTAATGGTTTAACCCCAGTTTCGCGCCGACATTTAAAATTTCTTCTCTCCATAAATATATCAAAACTGAAAAACAGGGGGAAGGAAATTTCGTGTCGGTAAAACTTTGGGGGGGGAGGAGGACAGCATTCTAATCTCATTCATTAATTTGTTTCTCTGCTTAAGTATAAACAAACAACATAGAATCTGAAAACAGAAAGCCCAATGAGCTAAGTCTGCGCGCATGCGCAGTCGCTGTGGTAAATTTGTGATATCCGCGATTTAACGTCTAGTTGCAACTGTTGGATATGTTTTAGTCTTGATTGAATTTCATTTCCTAAGACAACTTTATAATAACTGTTAGATCTATTCTAACCTTGCAATTACAGTTCGAGATAAACAAACCCTATGAGCTGAGAGTAAGTACATAAGAATTTAGGGAAAATTAGTGATTTTCAAACTTCAATTACTCCGGCCCATGACGTCCCTGGGGGTTGAATTTTTGTATATGTACTCAATGGCCCCCCAAGAATATGTATACAAAAAATCATTACCGTAGCCCCCCGGGAGGCTGTGATAGAACCCCGGGAAGGTACAACTTGGGGGGTAAAAACGAGGGGGGAAGGAGAGGGGGGTCAAATGGCACAAAAGGCACATCAGTAGGGCACAAGGAATGTGTGTGTGAAATTTCAGCTTGATTCCTTTTTTCGTCTGGGCTGTAGCCCTGTCAAAGAAAGAGAAAACGTCTTTGAACAGCGATTTTATAACTTTAATACCTCCTCCGCCTGATGGTCCAGGGGATTGTATTTTGGTTTACGGCGTCAAGGGCCACTAGAGATTGAGTGTACCAAAAATCAACTACGGGGGTCTTCATGGGGCTGAGATACAGAGGGGTGAAAAACCCAAAAAACCTCAACTTGTTCTGTCGTGTAATCTTGTTCTTGGTCGCTTTTATTTTCTTTCGTCTTTGGTGGTGGATTTGCTTCTGTTGGCTGCTGACGTTTGGTTTCCTTGGCGAGGCGGGACGCTCCAGCGTCCGGTGATCTCAGCACTGAAACCTTCATTTTGAAAACCTTCATTTAGCATTGAAACCTTCATTTAGCATTCAAAAGATTTGCTTCGCGAAGAGAACTGTATAAAATTGTATACAGTGACAATGCAAATACATTCATCAAAACTGATAGTTTACTGAAGGAAATTTGGAGTAGGATTTCCAAAGCTGAGTTTTAACAGTATTTTACTAAAAACCGTATTGTGTGGAAATTTATTGTACCTAGAGCCAGCTGCTGGGGTGGGTTTTGGGGCACATGGTGCGTTCCGTCAAGACTCCCTTTTGAGAAAGTTTTAGGCGATCGTGCCTGACGTATGAGGAGATTCAAATTACTCTCACTGTGATCGAAGATGCTACAAATGGAAGACTTTTAACTTACGTGTATGATGAAATTAACGAGCTGTTTTCGCTAATTCCTTCTCTTTTTTTTGATAGGTAGTGGCCCAAACTCCTTATTCCTACTGTGGAAGAACCTAAATCAAACAAAAAGACTCTCACAAAAATATTGAGAACAAGGGAACAAATTTTAATCCATTTTTGGACTCGTTGGCGAACAAAATGATTAACTCGAGCTTCGATCCGCTAATCGCATTGTTACAAAAAATGCAGCTACCAAATTTAAAATTGGAGACGTGGTTATAATTCACGAAGATAAGATTCCAAAACACATGTGGATAAATTATTTTCAAATAAAAAAAGAACCGACTTCAAAAAGCAAAAAGAACTAAAAAGTAAAAAATAATGGATCATACTTACATACGATTTTTTACCCAAACGTATAAATCAAATTTATTTTACAATTCCTGTACAAAAATCAACTAAACTAAACACACAATTATAAATTAAACACTGATTTTTATTACCGTACGATGAATTATTTTAATACCTAACTAATTATATACGATCTCTTAATTTTTAATAAAGTTTTGAAGTCGGGGCCTCCTATAAACTAATACCTAACGTAACTGACAACCCACGTGAGTTGAACACTAATTTAACTAAACGCGAAATTGGTCTTTAAATCTAAACCTACTCAGTTACGTTAGGAGGCCTCGACTTCAAAAGGTTATTAAAAATTAAGAGATAGTATATAATTAGTTAGGTATTAAAATAATTCATCGTACGGTAATAAAAATCAGTGTTTAATTTATAATTGGGTGTTTAGTTTAGTTAATTTTTGTACAGGAATTGTAAAATAAATTTGATTTATACGTTTGGGTAAAAAATCGTATGTAAGTATGATCCATTATTTTTTACTTTTCAGTTCCTTTTTGTTTTTTGAAGTCGGTTCTTTTTTTTTTTTGTTTGAAAATAATTTATTTTTTGCTTTTTAGTGGTGTAAATATAAAATAAGTACATAGGGTAGAGTATGTGGTTCACTCTTTACGTACATCTCGAGTGAGAAAGCACAGGAGTCTGAAAACAGCTAAGATGAAAAAATAGAGAAAGAAAAAGAGCACAGCGTCTCGGAGACTTCCGGAGACTGTGAAGAAATGTTTTTTCAAATGCGCAATTATTTACAAAGAAAATTGTCTTCATCATCAGTTTGACTTTACTAAAGTATGCTTTCCGAAAACAATTCACGAGTCACTAAAAAACAACCTAAATCGCTTTGACTTTGCCCATAGAATTTGAAGAGTTTTCTTAAGTTTTCAAGGATTCCAGCTTCAGATACTGATTTGATGACCATATGATCACCTGGGAAGTATATACCTTTTCAAACGAGAAAAAAAAAAGAATTCTCCAAATTGGTCTATGCGTGTTTTAGTTTACTAGGGACATACATAAAAAGATTCTGACAAATTGAGAACGTCCTTTTGGAAGTCGGTTAAAAAAAGAAAATTTCTTAATGCGCATAACATTTTATACGAATGGCACTAAAAACTGATCTTTGTTCCTCTACAGGATTTATTTGTGCGCTAATCTAGTTAAAACCATTTAAATGTCAATGATTTTCCTAACTATTTTATATTTCACAATAATACGTGTCACGTAACTCGTGAAAAAAATCACATTTCTCTTTACTAGGCAAAGTTATAGATCAATACCACACTAAAAACAGATTATCTACTGTGATGTTGTATATATGAAGATCAAAATACTACTAGAGTAATGATACTAAATGAATTTCCTGTTTGCTTCAGAGGAGTCTTTATTCAAAAATTGCGATATGACTACGAATGATTAATGCAGGGGAAATATTTAGGGAGGAGGGTACTCCCCCAAAGGAAGAGCCCCCTAAAAAGGAAAAATACCCCTCAAAACACCCTCCCTCGCTCATAAGGGGGCACTCCTGAGTAATATTAATGTTTTATGGTACTTTCTTTAACACTGAGTAAAGAAAGTACCTTTGTTTTATGGGGGACACTTTCTTTAACAATGGATTTTATATTTAATCGTTTGATATTGAAACTGAATGAAGTTTATTGTTTTTTGCCCATAACTTTTTTCTAAAGAACAAATATGGTGAAGCAAAGGTTTGGGACCTAAGTTAGATCATTCCTATCCATTAAACAAAAAAAAAAAAAAAACATAAAAATCGTTTCTTTAAGTGAGACGCTATGAGTTTACAAACAACAAAGCGCGAGTATGAAATTTATTTATAATTCTAGTACAAAAATCAACTAAACTAAACACCCAGTTATAAAATAAACACTGATTTTAATTACTATACGATGAATTATTTTAATACCTAACTAATTATATACGATCTCTTAATTTTTTATAAGATTTTGAAGTCGGGGCCTCCTATAAACTACTACATAACGTAACTGACAACCCACTTGAGTTGAACACTAATTTAACTAAACGCGAAATTAGTCTTTAAATCTATCCTCTCCCTCGACTTCTCCAGGATCCCTCATACCCGAACTTGAAGACCATTAGATGACAGGGAGAAGTATACCGTTTCAAACAGAAAAAGAATTTTCCTAATCTGTACAGGCGTCTTCTAGTAATCGGGGAGCATAGTACATAAAAAAAATTCCAACTAAGTCTGTAAATTACTATTACCCTAACTGTAAATTAAGCTGACGGCGTCATGAAATATTAAATCTAGAATACTAGTCAAACTTCAGAAATCGGACGCCAGTTACGATATATTTATTAAGGAACATAAATTTAATCTTCGGAGGGAGCGGCGGGGGGATTTTTGTCTGAAATTCCCCTTGAATTTAACTCTAAATATATTTCAAAACTGCAATATTAAAAAAAAAACTTTGCTGAATAAATGAAGTTATATATATATATATATATATATATATATATATATATATATATATATATATATATATATATATATATATATATATATATATATATATATATATATATATATATATATATATATAAAATAAATTAATTAATTCAACTATTTTCGTAGTAAAATGCATTTAATTTACTCATTGGCTACATGAGTAAGAAATACATTAGTAAGACAAAATAACCTCCTATTTTGAAGTCGGTTAAAAATAGGAGTGAGAAAAGAACTCCTTTACGCCAGAGATAATAAAGTAAGATCGTGTGCTGTTCAATCATCTACTTGCATTATAAGGAGACCTATACAATTAGTGTATAATTTAGAACTTGATATTGAGTCAGTGACGCAGTAAAAAAAATAAAATTAAATCTCCTACGGAAAAGTTTTGTTTATGCTTACTTTGAAATTGCACTTTCTGTAATTTAATGTTTAATCCAGATTGTTGTATATTTTTAGATAGCAATTTTCCATTTGATATCTACCAAGTTTGTAAGTATGATTAATAGTTTGATCGTTATTATGTTTTTTTTTTTAAAGTTAATATTTAAATTTTGATGAACATTTTATATTGTTCATCCTGGGAGAACGTGTTAAATCTCCCTTTTAGTTTCTTTTGGCGATTAAAAATCTCGCCAATTTGTGGCAAACCCAAGTTTATATTTGAAAGAATCTCAGTTCAGGTTCAGATAGATTTGATTTAGATTCGATGTTGAATTACGAAGGGAGCCGCTGGCCCTATAATACCAGCAAGAACCATGTTAATGGTTAGAATTCTATTTGTTTTATGTGTTAAAAAAGTTTGTTTCCTTAAATTGATAGTAGTTGTTTGTGAGACTTTTCTACAATTTTGAATTTTAAACCTGCAAAAATTGGATCTTTTGAATGGAGCTTACCCCCCCCCCCCAGAAGGATAGCTGACAGATCTCTTCGATGCTAGAACTGCCAACGCTTTGGACAAACCACTCGCCGATGTTCTGTCCCCCCGGTAAGTAATACATACTCTAAAGTTTGTTGCTAATAATTATTTATCGTAACGTTTAGAATTTTATTTGGATTGTTCTTCCTGTTTTTTTTTAAAAAGGGGTGGAAGCAAGGACCTTTTTTTTAAAAGAAATATTAAAATAAAATTTCTGTGAAAGTAACAATCTTTCTCATTTTCCTTAACAGACCGTAAATTTTATCTGATAAGAACAAAAAGTAAAAAAGAAATCTGTGACCTACTTCCCCAATTA
>NW_026558589.1:85000-151678 GCF_026930045.1 Uloborus diversus
CCCGGGTCTTTCCCATTCTTTACATATCTACTTTCGCTGAAAGTGATATCATTTTAGTAAGTGATGTAAAACATAATAAAAATGTATTGCATATGATGCATATCCAAAGTTGTTGCAGTTTGAAAAATAATACAAAGATAAACGTTACGAAGACAAAGTAGCCAGAATTCCCTCGTAATTACTGGAGTTATTAATTTTGTAAGTACAATGCTGTGCTGTAGGTCCAGCCAGAAATTTTGTTTAAATTTATTCCCCATAAGAGACCATACCCCAGTAAGACAGTACACAAAAATTAATCTACTCTTTTCGTATTATACAGAATTAAGAAAACAAGTAAATAAAGTCTGCATATTTTTTTTATATTTTTCATAAACTTGTGTTCTAAAATAACTTTAATACTACAGGAAAAAATACAATTATTTCAGGCTCGTTAATACGATAGTTGAACTGTAAAAACTTGTTTCACGCGAATCAATGCAACTTGAAGTAAAAAATGTGACTAATTGCTACATTTTTCCAGATTTTTTTTTTTTTTTTAAATTAGAAATAAAGTAGTCTTTTTTATTCGAGGCTCTAAAAAGGACGCTATTCATTTGAGTCGGGAAACAATGATCTTAGATTGTAATGCAAAGGATTTGAAATTTTTGGTTCTTACTCGAATGGAGGAAGTGGCTTTTATTTATTGGGATAGAGCTCTGCATTTGAAAGATCAGAGTTTTATTTTAAGCACATTGCTAAGTAATTGCTAAGCAGTGTGAAACATCAGAATTTCTGACCGAAGTTTAGACTTCCAACAGGAGCCATATGGCTCTCACACGTGTACCATAGTCCCGATGCACCCGCCAAATTTTCCGATGAACGTTTATGTGCTTTTGTTTTAATGACTGTTAAAATGACACTGGTACAGAAAATAGCTGTTTCGCATATTTCTTTACGCTATAGGTACGTCACCTGGCTCTGCTTTACTTTCTTCCTTGTAAATAAAATTTAAAAGTTGAGTTTACATCGTCGCCGTGTTTTCACTCTCTAATTTTACATTTTAGGGGAACTATGCATGCTTTTTTTTTCGACTAGGTATGTTCATTTGGCTTGTTTTACGTGTTAATGGATTAACTGAATTTGATTTAGGCTACTAACTGTTTGAACTATTTTAGCGGAACTTTAAATCTTATTTAATACTTTATTTTCTTACCTGGCAGATTAATTTAATGGCTTAATTAGTTATTTGGCGGAGTATGTTTCATAAAACGACCAAAGTATGGCGTCGCCAAATAAGTTTGTTTAAATATGACTAAACATGGCTATAATGAGGTAAAAGTAATCGCTAAAATTAATTATGCACCGTGTCGTACCTGAAACTGAAAAATAAATCTTCTCTGTCGAGGTCTCAGCCTCGGTTCTGCCCGCCCTCAGATTATATCGGTGGGAGCCACAACAGGTCTGCGGAGTCGGAGGGAACATGATTGCCCCTGTAATTTTAGAGCCTTCAACAAATTTAAACGGAAAGTAGTCTTATTCAGACTTTTCCTCTTCAGCCCTGGCTCTGTTAAGGAGAGGAAATGCCAGAATCAGACTCAGTTTTCGACAGCGGACACCGACGCTTTGTCCCAAAAACATGCTCCATTCGGCAGCCCTAGTGCCTGTCAGACCGGAATCCTTAAGTTTTTTTTTTTTTTTTTTTTTAAATAATGTTACCAGTCTTAACTCTTTAAGATCGGACCGGGGGGAAACTTTGCCACAGTTAAGTCCTGACTTTTTCGACTAAGCTATTTTAGAAATGGAACCGTCCACGCTGAAGACACCTCGACCGTTCCTCTTCTGTTTGCTAATTGCAATAGGCGTGGTTAGCTGTCACCTTAAAAACTCACGCTTCAACTTCTTCACTATTGCTCTAATGGTTTCTTTGATGTCATTCCAACTTATGTCGAGTAGCATAAGTCATCTTTTTTATTTTTTATTTTTAGAGTTGGTAAACAAAGAAAAAAATAGTATTAATCATAAATAAGAACATTCTAGTTCAACCACGAGCTTAAGGTTTAATGTGCAATAATTTAAATTTTCCAATTTCAATCAATCCCATTTGCACAAACTGATGAGAATAATTATATTTAATTATATTAACATTCCAAATTTTTGAAAATATTTTCAAAAATTTGGAAGGAACTGCACTCCTATCTCCTCTTTTCCACTTCTGAGTATACTACGGACAAGTAATAAAAACTATCCCAGTCAGGGGAGGAAAAAAGCAAAGTTAAAAGTAAAAAGATAGTAAGATTTTTTTTCAAAAGTAATAATGAAAAAAAAAAAATATTCTCAAAAAAAAGGAGGTCAAGAGAAGGGTTAGTGGGTAAGCCATAAAATCTTATTTATTTCCCCCCCCCCCCTTTTTTTTAAATAAAACTAGTCTATGTAATTGGATTTTGACATTACTTATTAAATGACAGATAAAAATGGAGTTTGGCGTCAAAAATTTGGGATGAATAGCCACCGTAGATTACCTCTTCCAATTATAATCTCCATTCTACTGAAATAACATGCAAAAAGTTCAGTTTTTAGGAGTTTTTTGGTTTTATTCACGCAAAATAAATTAATCCGTAAAAATAATTTTTCTGTCGATTGTTAATTTTTACTTCTGAAAAGTGAGAGGGCAAGGCCTCTGCTTTTGAAAGTAAGGTAAAATCCCCCCCCCCCCCCAACCCACACGAGTTGCCTATGGCTTAGCGTATAACTAGCTAATCGAATACGATAAAGATGAGAAAAAACTATGACAACATTGACTTCCTTTTTAACATAGAAATGCAAGATAGATAAATCTGTACTGAACGAAAGTTTTCTTGTTTTGATGAGTCTGAAATCGCTTGGGGGAGGGAGGTGACATTTGTTTTCTCTTAAAAAATCAATTAATTCTAAACTAGTGCTAAAAGTGTAAATGCAACAGATGTAGAAGCACACATTTAGATTTTCTTTATATTTATCAATAAGTAAAAATGCTGTATGACATGATTTTAAAAAAATATTCCCCACAATTTATTCTGATGCTGTTTTCATGAATAATGCTTTTTATACGGAAGTAAATATGTATTTTTAATTTGTTTGAAGAATTGAACAATTAATTTATATTTTCAAGGAAACAAATTAGTTGGATGTGCTTGCTACTCAAAGCAAGAGATAATGTCTTTGCAAATTAATTAAATGAATTTAGGAAAGAATTAAATCCGACTTTTTTGGTGTTTGTTACACTACAATCGTTAAAGGAAAATAACAATTTGACGTAGCGCCATTAGAAATTTCAGTTTATCCCACTTCAGAGACAGCTGTTTTTTGAAGATTTAAGCAGATTGTCATTTTTCACCTTATTTTATAAATCATGGTTCTGAATTTACATGTTGACAAACTGACTGAATTTTCCAAATTAATGAATAACATGTTGTTCAGAAGAAAATTAGAAAATGCTGTTTTGTGAATAAATTTTTTGAAGTGCAAATATATATTATATTGCTAGCAAGTATCACTTTACCCAAAATTTTGAACTCCAAACGTAAAGTGGATAATACGGCAGTTTAAAAATTGTATAATATCGTGAATTCTTTAGTGAAATTCTTTTCTTTCGACCATTCTGAGAGAACTAGTAGCTAAGACACTTTCTTTAGTCACACGTGCGACCTGAATACTGGAGTTGGACGAACCATGCGTACATTTTTACATATTATGTGTGTGTTTATGTAGTTTTAAGTTCTTATGGAATTATGACCTCCTGTTTCACTTTTTGTGCGGCGTTACTGTTTGGGTAACAGTTGTGTGGTGGGGTGCAGTATATTTTCACAAGCTCGTTAAAGCTCTGGGCAGATTTGTTTAGACGCCTTCCAAACTCTGATTTGCTAAGTTTTACTTTTAAGTTTCTAAAACTGGAAAGAAATCACATTTGGGTTAAAAATGAAAATAATGAAAATAGAAAAGGTTAATAGATGGCGAAATATTGCAAGTAGTAATTGCACACCCGTGTTTCGAGATGCCTTGTAACCCTGAAGCATGTGTATGCAGTTATTTGCAAAGTTTGTGCTTTATTAATGTTGTTTTGTGTAATTTTTATGATAATTCGTGAGTTAATTTATAAATTCTACAATAGCATTTGTTTTTGAAAAGTGGTATGAAAAAGTAAGAGTTAAAAGTATAGGAAATTGAAACGAAATCGTACGAGTAGAACGCATTCGTCTTTTCTCTTTTCTTGAGGAAGTCAAGCGACCTCAGGTCATTAGCAGATCCTCATTCATGCAATTGTCGCTATCACTTGCTAAATAGCTATCGGCAAGAAGAAATAATCTTCTTCGGGGAGGTCTCACAGTAGGGTTTCTTCTTCTTCCACCACCCCTGCATACGCGGAACTCGGGCGGTCTCGGATCTAAGCTACAGGGTCATTTTCGGCCGGCCTCGGTCTTAAGGAGCTAAACTGAAACTAGATTTTCATTGTTTTCTTTATCTACCACAGGTTTTCGCTGGAGCTGCCACTAAGAGTCTTCATTAGCCGACGAGGGTTCATCCTTCGACTAGGACCGAGACTCCGGGTTCGGGCCTATGATCTCCACAGTAGCAAGAGGACGGCCTGAACTTAGACTTCCTGACAAGCCTGCTCCCGTCCGGCCGTCAGTCACGTTCACACCGAGGTTTTCCACCCGAAACGGGTTTTCTTTGCTGAAGATTCTTGATATCTGAGGGCCGTCAAATATGGGACAGCATTTCATTGGTTTCCGCCAAGCAGCGCGCACTTGTCTCTAGTGGGTAAATTCAGCCACGTGATTGATGTGCGGCGACCGTAGAAGACTGCTACTCCGTTTTCGTCGGCAGTCCGTCCTGTCAAAAAACGGAATGGACAGGACGTCCGGCCTATAAGTGAACAGCCGGATAACAGGTACATATCTGTCCGATCCTTTTACCTAAAATCTATTGAACCAAGTACACCAAAACTTGACTTTTATTTACATCACGCTTTTGAGACTCTATGCAAAGCTTGTGGTGCTGAAAAAATTAAGAGCATCTACATGAAAAGAAATTGCTTTACCTTATGTGTCAGTTGCTGGTTTGTCATGTTTGCTAAAAGTGTTACCTGTTCTGTCTTGAAGAAAGGCACAAAATCCTTGATGAAATGCAATAGTGCTGTGCAGGGTGGGGACACATAATTGCATGTTATACTTTAATAGATCTCCGCCCCCCCCCCATCTCTGCCATGTTTATACTTAACAGCGATACATGGTTGGAAAAAAAATATCATGGTACAGTGATTTGTTTCTTTTTCATTCTTAATTCACAAAAGTTACATACGCAATTTCAGAAATTAATTACATGCTGAAATATTTACTATGCCTCGCTGGAGGTATGATAGTTCTACAGGTGCATTTGAAAAAAGAAAAAATCATATGTTTCGAAATTTTTTTGTCTCAGTATCGTGCAGTAAAGTGAAGTTTCAGGATTTTTTTAAAAATTTTATTTCTCAGTAATTGACACTTGCAATAGGTGTTTTCAGAGTTCGCCAAAATGACTTGAAAAAAATACTATTCTGCGCTTTTTGTTAAACTTTTCGAGTAGATTAAACTTGTTGGTTTTATTCTTTAAAATGATTCTTTTTGGTTAGATTGGTGGTAAGAGGAACGAGACTATTTTTAGAAATTAACACTTTTGAAAATTCAGATGACTTTAGTGGGCGGCAGTTTGGTGGGTATAAGAGGAAAAGAGTTTTGATAGTTGGAGGAAGGGTGGGATTTTGAAACAACTATGACAGAAAAAATCGAACTCATGACTGCAGTGGGTGGGTGGGAGGCGTTTTGGTGGTAAAAGAGGAAAGGAATTTTGACAGTGGGAGGAAGGGTGGAATTTTGAAACAACTATGACATATGAAATCGAACTCATGACTTTAGTGGGCGGCAGTTTGGTGGGTATAAGAGGAAAAGAGTTTTGATAGTTGGAGGAAGGGTGGGATTTTGAAACAACTATGACAGAAAAAATCGAACTCATGACTGCAGTGGGTGGGTGGGAGGCGTTTTGGTGGTAAAAGAGGAAAGGAATTTTGACAGTGGGAGGAAGGGTGGAGTTTTGAAACAACTATGACATATGAAATCGAACTCATGACTTTAGTGGGCGGGAGGGTGGTTTTCGGTGGGTATAAGAGGAAAAAGAGATTTGACAGTGGGAGGAAGGGCGGAGTTTTGACACAACTATGACATAAAAAATCGAACTCATGACTGCAGTGGGTGGGTGGGAGGCGTTTTGGTGGTAAAAGAGGAAAGGAATTTTGACAGTGGGAGGAAGGGTGGAGTTTTGAAACAACTATGACATATGAAATCGAACTCATGACTTTAGTGGGCGGGAGGGTGGTTTTCGGTGGGTATAAGAGCAAAAAGAGATTTGACAGTGGGAGGAAGGGCGGAGTTTTGACACAACTATGACATAAAAAATCGAACTCATGACTGCAGTGGGTGGGTGGGAGGCGTTTTGGTGGTAAAAGAGGAAAGGAATTTTGACAGTGGGAGGAAGGGTGGAGTTTTGAAACAACTATGACATATGAAATCGAACTCATGACTTTAGTGGGCGGGAGGGTGGTTTTCGGTGGTTATAAGAGGAAAAAGAGATTTGACAGTGGGAGGAAGGGCGGAGTTTTGACACAACTATGACATAAAAAATCGAACTCATGACTGCAGGGGGTGGGTGGGAGGCGTTTTGGTGGTAAAAGAGGAAAGGAATTTTGACAGTTGGAGGAAGGGTGGAGTTTTGAAACAACTATGACATATGAAATCGAACTCATGACTTTAGTGGGCGGGAGGGGGGTTTTTGGTGGGTATAAGAGGAAAAAGATTTGACATTGGGAAGAAGGGCGGAGTTTTGACACAACTATGACATAAAAAATCAAACTCGTGTCTGCAGAGTGTGGGTGGGAGCCGTTTTGGTGTTATAAGAGGAAACTAATTTTGACAATGGGAGGAAGGGTGGAGTTTTTAAACAACTGTGACATTTAAAATAGGACTCATGACTTTAGTGGGCGGCGGGCGACGTTTTTATGGTATGAGAGGAAACGAGTTTTGACAGTTGGACGAAGGGTGGGATTTTGAAACAACTATGACACATGAAATTAAACTCATGACTTTAGTGGGCGGGAGGGTGGTTGTTGGTGGTAACATCGGGAGGGAGGGCGGAATCAGGAAAATTTTTATTTTTCGGAAATAACTTGAGAGGGTGGATGACTTTTCGTCACTCTTTCTTTCATTTAAAATGAAGAAAAGTAAAGATTTAGTTTTGAGCAAGCAATCTTTGGCTGTCAGAACGGGCTAAAAGTTCGCTGGACTTACTTTTTAAGTTACGTTGGTTTAGCATTAGTTTGTAGTTTCGTTCGTAGCTTAGTCTGTAGTTTAGTTCGTAGCTTAGTTTGTAGTTTAGTTCGTAGCTTAGTTTGTAGGGTTTTCTTTTTTTTTTTAGTTCGTATCTTAGTCTCTAGTTTAGTTCGTAGTTTAGTTTGTATGATTAATTCGTAGCTTTGTTTGTATGATTAGTTCGTAGCTTAGTAAGTATGTGCCATTGGACCTTTAGTTCTTCAGACAGGCCAACAGCTGCTTGCAAAAACTTCATGCATTTTCAGGGTGGAGAGAAACCGGCTCGAGCTTGTTCCTCGGCGCATGTTCGTGCAAATTTGGACGAACGAGCCGAGAGGCATGCGGTCCTGCGTGCATCGCTCGCCCCTCCGATCTCTGGAAGGACCTTTACTTGACATAAAATGGAGGAAAGATTGACTAGCAATCGAAAGTTTTATTCTTTTCAGTTATTTCGTTTTGTTTTCCTTTTCATTTAATTATTTAATTCACTTTTCTTTTTAGTTTGATTGAGTTACAATATTCTCTTTATTTTATGCTTGTATGTTTTTTTAAATATTTTTTTAAATATTTTTATTTTATTTTTGTTAATAAATTTTCTATGTAGAGGCTTCTAGGGAGGCAATATGTTTGTTTTATCTTCATTAAATTGTTTTTCAAAGCTGTTTTTTTTCTTTTCCCCAACACGAATTGTGTCCCAGTTTGGAAGTTTATGTCATAAGTTATAAATATGCTGAGTTTTAAGCATCAAGAGGGGAACGGCAGGAATCGCGGAAATCATTGTTTTCTTTTCATTCACACCAAAAATTTATCTTTAATTAAAGGGAAAGGGCTATGCGTAATACTGGGAGGGGTTAATAAATTGTTTTATTTCCATTTAGTTTAAAAGTTTTATTCATTAACACAAACAGAAAGTGCGTTTAGATACAGGGGAAGCAAATCGTTTTCTTGGGGGAGGGGGTACCTTATGGGAGGGCTATTTTTTTTTTCAAGTATGGTTTACACTTAAAATTTAGATATGCTTTTACATTAAATTAAAGTTGGCTTCAGTTGAATAAGTTTGACTTTTCTGTTAACAAATCTGATTCAAACTCATTTTATTTTTTATATTTTATTAACATTTACTTTTGAAAAAATATAGTTTATTACGACCGTTATACATTTTGTTAAACTTAGTCAATATCGAACAATATTTTTTGAAAAACTAAATTAAAACACCTGTACTGAACAGTGAAAGTTTAAACTCTTGCTTAAATTTCATTTGAGAGGTCAATCGTCTTATCAATAAATTCTTAACAATGATTTATTACCAAAGTTTTTAAAATTGTGTTTTAAAATTTAACAACAAAAAGATAAAGTAGTATTCTTTCAGGGATAATTATACTCACCATAGTTCAACGTAAGTTATTCTCTTCCATTTTTGGATGTTGAAATAACTTCAACGTATTTAAAGAAGCATGGAAATCGTCTGAAGAGAATTTTTTTTAAGTTTCTTCGGTAATGATTGAAGGGGAGAAATGGCCATTCTCTCGCTTGATCGTTACCGACGTAGATTGGAAATGGGCTTGGCCATCCCCTTTCCTTTCTACGCCAGGACTGGCTCTTTGGCAATTCTCGAACAGACGAATATCTGCTCAAGTTAGCGGTGTGTATAATTTATCCCTGTATAGAGAAATTATTCAAAATTAAAATAAAAATCTAAAGAACTTGTGAAAATTAAACGGAAAATTAATATTTTCAACATCTTGTTTGCATCTTAAATGTAATAGCTAGCTAATATCTTTCCATCTAAATGTTCATTTGTTTCTTACAAATGCCAACGACAATAATTTGAACGATAATTTGAATAAATAACTTGAAAAAAGTAATTTATTGACCTCTCAAGGAAACGGTACACAATCTCATTGGAGCATTCAGGAAACAAATCACTTACCTTTGGTGCAGAATTTCAGACAATCTCTGTTAATAAATGAAATTTTTCAATATTGTAAAAAATGTAAAGTTTAGTAAAATGCTTATGTAAAATTTTCCGTTCTTTGTTAAGGGAAAAAAACTATTTTCTTTTTGTTTTTTCCGACTGTTAAAATTCTTAACCTGTTCTGTTTCACTTCAAAAACATGATTGTCCTAAACAGAAGCAAGTGTGCAACTCCTGCAAATGTAAAACTGTAAATAACTGTAAATTTGTATTGATGCTTCAAATAAATGCTCTAGATTTTATTTGTGCACATTTTATTGACATTTTTCTAAAAAAGTTGGTACGCTACTAAATGTCAGCCTGTCGTAGATTTTGCTTCAACTAAAAAAATGAATGACATCACATTAATATTGCAGCATCGGAGAAGCTACCAGGTTTAACAGGGAAAGAAGTCTCAGAATTGGTTTCCTTCGACTCACTTTTACTACTTACATAACATTCTAAATGCTGCATAAAAACCTATGTTGAGATATTACACACAAAAGACGCGAGTAATTTTACTCCAAAATTTAAGAAAAAAATGATTTTTCTTCAGTGAAATGAGGCAGTTCTCAGTATGTTTGCTCTTTAATAATGTAAACGCATGTAAAATAATGCAGTGGAAAGATCTGTCTTTTTTTCAGAAAAAAAAGGTTAGAGGAGGGCGGGGGGGGGGGGAGTTTTTTTTTTTGCGAATAAAAAATGTCGGCACCCCTGGCGTAAAAAGGCGAATGGCGTAAAAAGGCGGACCAGCTGGTCGCCGCAAGCGGCTAGTTTTAAATAAATATTGGTACAATTTTAATTTAAAAATTTTACTGATTAGATGAACAGGTTCCTAGTTGGCCTGCCGGGCCTGATTACTGAACAGGCCAACTAGGCAGTGACCTAGGGCTCCCGCTTTTTAGGGCCCCCTAAATTGCTAAAATTGCTTTAGCTAATAAACTACGAAGGCTAAAATTGTAAAGTTTGACTACATCAAACAAAACTATAAAAACAGGATTAGTCCATAAAAAACAGAAACGCAAATAAATATTTTTCGGTATACTCGGTGGAACTGGAAAACTTAATAATTTCAATACTAGTCAAAAACCGATAAATAGGCAGACTGACTCCTGCGATGGTTTTTTACGGAACTGCCAGAACTTTACTTAGTGGTTCAAAACCTGACTATTCCACATTTAAATTACTTTGAATATCTCCTCAAGAAAGACTCCGTATGTTCCACAATGTTCCACAAGAAAACACTTGCAATTGGGATAACTTCTTCAAGAAAGTGTCTCATAATGTAGGACGAATTTTCAACGAGCCGCCGTTTAACTATTGAAGTCGTAGATAGAAGCCTAAAGGGAAAAAAGGTTGAGGACAATTATGAGAGGTGTCACCTTCGTACATGACCGGGACTTTCATGAAAATCTTCCTGTGGTGCCCTAAAGGAACACGTGTAGACATACTTTAATCCTGAATAGAGATGTAAAAATTCCGTAAATTTTGAAGTGGTGGGAAAAAACAGTTTTTTTACCGGGTTTTTTCGGGAAAATTTGGAAAAATTGGAAAAATTGATTTTTTTATGAATAAAAATAGGGTTTCATAATAGCTCCATTTTTATTGGAACGTATGAAGGGTTAACATCTTTTTCTGCTTGACAGATATACACATAAAGGTAAGTTTAATTGGGAAAAAAAAAACCTTTTTGTTTTGTAGCTGAGAGCTTTCTTGGTGAAACACCAGAAATAAGTCAAGTCGTCGTTCAACCAATAATATTGAGCAATGTGTGTCTAATCATAACAATTACATTTTCTATTTTAAATCGCCTTTGAAAATTGAAATATGAATTGTAATTTTTGACTTTCAAACATGATTGATATTGTTTAAGAGAAAAATAAATATTATTCCCCTTCCTTACAATGTAATTTTACTGTCTGAAAATGAAAGCTATTGAGTTTTGATTTTTTCCAATCCAGTCTAAGTCCAAATCAAATCTAAATTGGTTTTTCTTTTAATTTCCAACAGAAACCCCAAACGAAAACTGCATACTGATTTCTAAAGCTGAACCAGAACTTAAACTAGAGTTTCCGTTTATTCATACGGTCGTGCTAAACACAGCAGTAAAAGAAGTCATACCTACACTTTTCAACAAAACTGAGCCAACCAAGTTTTTCTCTATTTCGTATTTTACTTAATAAATAAAATGTTTTTGGGTCATTGTATCTTATACAATTAAAAACTAAGCGTATGTACCTATGTATCTAAGTCCAAGCTTCTTCTCCCTAACGACAGTGAACTGACCATCGAACCAGGTATCGATGAATTCGTAATCTTCCCGTCTTTATGTTTGGCTATTTGACATACTCCTCCGTTAATAATTAGCGGAGATATCAATTAAAAACTATTAATTATGACACTTAGATTTCGTCATAAAATCCCTATTCTTCGAAGGCTTTCCTCCATTTAAATTATTATTCAGTGCTCATCTCAACTTTCCGCAACAATGCTTTTATTAAAATTTATAGTGGGAAAAAAATCATCGAGACGAAAGATCTGTTTCCATTTTTTGTCTCGAATATGAGCAAATAAAATTCTAGGTTTTGTTTTTAAGGCTTCTACTGTAATCGGGGGATTTAAAATGTTTACTTTTTGGTTATTTTTCCGCAATCTGCCGCAAAATTTTACTGTGTGTGTGTGTGTGTGGTTTTTTTTTCAAGCCTAAGTGTTGAACACGCGTTACTTGACATAACTTTTATTTTCGAGGTGGACCGTGCAAAGCCGGGCGACGCAGCTAGTTTTTTTTAAATAAATTCTGAAAAAAAGACATCTCAATCAACTACATGGAAGAGCCAAACTTTAAAACGCAATCTCCCTGCTTGAGCTGAAATGCAGATTCCACTTTTGTGCTTAACACGGCAGTATACAGGGTGCGGCAAAAAAAAAAAAAAAAAAAAAACTCGGACAAAGATTTCATCATCAAATGGAAGTAAAGTAATTTTATTTTAATGAGTGTCTTATTTATTTTTGTTTCTCATTTGATTAGGATATAATTTATAATATATATCCCAGTTTACGTAGTTTTTCAATTTTCTTATAATTTTAAGCAAAAGACTTGCAATTTTAAAGTTGTTTAACCAAGTAGAATGACGGTTCGTTTGCTTGTTGTGCCTCGACAAATAGTATTTGATGCGGTATGCCGCTTCAAGTGGCTTAGAAATTACAGTCGATGTCCGAAAAGTGTACAAAAATGAACAGTGTACATTTCAGGAAAACATCGACGAAATCCGAAGTCAGGCTTTGCCAGCACAAGCGACAAAAAAAGTGTTTTTTTTTTTTTCTGGATGAGGGTTATAAAATGAATGAAAAAGTGTACCAGAAGGACAGTTTAGAAGAAGCTGTTGTACTTCTGTGGACCTAACAGTGCTTCAACACAGCAATGTAGCCTGGACATCTCCATTTGACTCCACACCAGTTGATACGGTTAAAAAAAGACAAGAATGGTGCAAGACGCATTGTTTTTGACTTGATATCATCTTTAGATTAGACGCTCTACTCGCTAGACCTCAATCACATTTGTTACACTATGTGGCCTATTTAGGAGTCGAAGATCTACCCTAAACTACACATAAGTTTGGACTCTCTAAACCAATTGCTTTATAGGGACTAGGATTGATTAAAGGACTTGATTGAACCCTTGATTGAAAATTGTCAATCAGTTGTTCTTTTGTTTTAATTCAAAAGGCAGCCAGTTTGAAACCAATTTATTTATTGCTAAAGGTCTTCTCATATTATTATTTTTTGTGTTTTGTTAATTCATTTATTTTTAATAAAGTTACATGGAAAATCGCTTCCTTTTTTTTTTTTTTTTTTTTTTGCCGCAACCCGTACATTTGGTTCGCACAGTCAGTAGAAACATAGTTCTGTTTTTAAAATTATGATTGTTTATTTTATGAAGAAGGAAAATAAGTTCTTCAATAAGGATATTGGTTTAATTTTGTTAAAAGTATAAAAAGTTTTTTGATCTATATGCAAGTTGCATTATCATACACCAACTTGCATTATGAAAGTTAGACGGTATTTTAACATACACGGAGTGGTGGGGGGAGGAAATTGCATCAGAATTTAAGTATGAGAAATTTCTAATCACTTCTTGCTGAAAATTTCAATTAAAATTTCCTGAAAAGTTGAAAAAATTCTTTTTTCAATTTTTCCGAAATAAAAATTAACTCATTCGAAAAAAACGGTTTTTTCCGCTTTTTTCGGAAATTTTCCGGTTTTTTTCCGACTGTTTTCATCTCTAATCCTGAATAATGTCGTCTCCTTTCATAGGAGACCTTTAAAATCTCTTTATCTTAAGAACAACTATACTACTTAAAATACACCGCAAGCTCAATTATTCCATCCGAGGACGGCAGTTTCGAGCTCTTTAGCACTTCTAATACTCGGAATAGAAAATTCCCTGAGCTGGAGGCGAAAAACCTCTTAAGGGAGCCAAGAGACTCAAACAAACTGGTAGCTAATGTAGCATTAGTACACCAGATGAGTAACCGCAGCAATGGTGCGGTTCAACTCAAAGATTGATGGCAAAGCATGGTATTTTGTAGTAAGTTACCATCTAAATGGTGCGGTTCAACTCAAAGATTGATGGCAAAGCATGGTATTTTGTAGTAAGTTACCATCTAAATGGTGCGGTTCAACTCAAAGATTGATGGCAAAGCATGGTATTTTGTAGTAAGTTACCATCTAAATGGTGCGGTTCAACTCAAAGATTGATGGCAAAGCATGGTATTTTGTAGTAAGTTACCATCTAAAGCCAGGGCTAAGGCAGAAATACTTAGCAGGAATACTCCAGCTCAGGTAATTCCTATTTCGGGTTCATGAGTGCTAATGAGCCCGAAACTGCAGTCCTCGGATGGAATAACTGAGCCAGCGGTGTATTTTAAGTATTTCTGCCTTAGCCCTGGCTTTGAGCGGAAACTTACTACAAAATAACTATAATAGTTTGTTTAGAAGATGGTGGTAAGCATTACTAGAGTCTCTAATTACAAGTAAGTTACGTAAAATACATGGATATAACGATGGGTCTATCATAACGAATGGTCCCCCTGAGCATTATGCCCTCTGTGCGGGCAGTGTGTCGTGCAATAGAATGGATTGAATGGAACCGTTCACCAGAGCACCTCCACATCCGTGAGCGGTAAACATTTGTCCCCAAAACGAAACGAGATTTATTACTGAACACCACCTTTTGCCAGTCTTTAAAGGCCCATATCGCTCTGTCTTTGCAACACTGTAGACGGTTTTGCCGTTTGTTTTGGTGTTAAAATGAGTACACGAAAAAAGGCGCTTGGACTGCAGATTCACTTCCGCAAGACATCCAGAAATGTTTCGGGGAACAACTGCTACCTCTGCGTCTAATTGCACGTTGCAACGAGTTACTGTGGAATCTAGGAGCGCTTCTTCGATACTCTCTCCTCGTTGTCTCTCCAGCAGAACCGATTTTTCGCACTTGGGTACATCTCGTGTGGAATGCCTCCAACAGTTTTTAACGGATCACTCCGAGCGATTCACCTGGGCAGCAACACGGCTCGTCGACCAGCCTGCAATTTTCATGCTGAAGATCAAACACCTCTTCAACTCGCTAAACTGCGAGAAACATTTTCTAACTCGTCAACCTGGCAGCCTCCACTCAATAAGGTTCTCCACCAATCGGGATGTAATCTTAACATTTTTAAATCTTAAATTATGTCCTGGATTATATAGCACGTTTTTCCCAATTGCACCGATACTATATTGACACCAAACTTGGATCATTTGCATAACAGATATCACTCTTCTTACATGCAAAATTTCGCGATTATATTTTTCTTTCTTAGGTCTCTCTCTCTCTTTCTCTCTCTCTCTGTATACATATATATATATATATATATATATCAGTGGCGTAGCCATGGGGAGGGATAGGGGAGTTAGAACCTCCCCCATGAGCCCCAAAAAATTTATATATATATATATATATATATATATATATATATATATATATATATATATATATATATATATATATATATATATATATATATATATATATATATATGCAGTGAAGCACCGTTTATACGTTTCTCTTTTGTACGTTTTTATCAATTATGTGTTTTTCAAATCGGTCCCTGCATAGTCTAATACTCAGTAACCTATACCAATTATACGTTTTTTCATACAGTCCCTTCAAAAACGTATAAACGGTGCTTCACTGTATATACATACATATATGTATGTATTGTATATATATATATATATGTGTGTGTATAAATTTGAGGGCATAGCTTTACTTTAAACTTCAGAAAAAATTAACACCCCCCAAGGATTTTTTCTCGCTACGCCACTGATATATATATTCAGCTCTAAATGCAAAATTCGTAATTTTAACAAGCAATATTGCTCCATCCACCAATTCAGTTGTAAAACATATAATTCCATGCTAAAAACATACATGATTATGAAAAACGATTAATAGCACCATTCAAAGAAGGGAGGGAGGGGGGTCGAGCAGTGCAATCACTGTGCCACAAAGGGAATTTTCGCTGATCACCATATTTTATTTTCTAATATTATTCGTTTTGAAGAACAACTTTTTAAGTGCTAACGCATAATTGCGTCTATGCTGAATGTGACCCAATAGGGCTCTAAAAGATCCATTCACTTGGGATTTTTTTCCTGAATTGATCATTTTGCTTTTATTTTGTAATCATTTTCTTTCATCAATATTGTCCTAACGTATGTAAACTTTTGTTTCTTTCTAACAACTCCTTCCAGGTGCGCCGATTTTTGTGACATTTAGTTAAATTTCGGAGCCTTAGAGATACTCAAGAAAGAAATGATGCCAAGAGTTGTATTTTCTTTCCCCCGTACCCCCTGTGCACGACCTTGGGTACAGACGTTACCGGACCACTCCTTTTTTGCGTCGGGGGATAAAAAACAAAATCACACGTATACACACATTTGTCCAAAGTAGCGGCATTTATTTTCAGGTAATTTTCTAAAATCGTTTCCATCTCGGTTCCATTTCACTCCGTGAAAAGAAGAACAATAGACAAAGCATACAGCGAACCTTTCATTTGTTGATGTAGTTTCTTTTTCTTTTTAAATAAAAGGATCGGTATGTTTTTGCGGTTTCAACTAGATTTCGGGTTTTGATTACGCATTTCTTTTAAGACGTCTGCTTCCTCCCGAATTTGGCAGAGCAAGGGAGAAGGGGTTGTAGGTGTCTTGGTGAAATAGTTTCAAGGTGAAAAATCAAAGTTTGGGTTTGGTTTGGTTATTTTATCATAATTGATGGTTACTGCTTCGTAGAACGAAAAGGTGGATTTCTTTGTGATATTGAGGGTAAATTTTGTCTGACGAAAAAAGTGGAATTTCAGATTCTTTGACAAGATAAAAGAATACATCGAAACTCTGAGAATAAGACGCTGTCCTTAAATCACCCAGCAACAGTTGATACAAATTATTACAAGACATTACAGCTGATACGCTTGAAAAAATATCACAAAGCAATATAAAATGAGAGTCATTAGTTTTGTCTCTAAAAATACTGAAGATTCTGCAAGTTTTCGGAAGCCAAAATTGCAAACTGGTAATTACTTTGAGTTCCTACAAAACTATAACATTGCATACATTTCAGTTTCAGTTACCCGTTTCAGTTCTTTTTATTCACACTAGAATGATGCAAAAAGCATATTGAAGAGAGCTTTAAACTGCGTTGTCAGGTTTTTAATTTAGTATTCTTTAAAAAAGAATAACCCTACTCCTCACGACTTTCTTCAATGTCACCAAAGATAACTTTAAGTTGCATTTCTAGAACTTTAGTTTCAAAAACTTTTTTGTTGAAATTTTTGGTCGCTTTTCCCTCTAACGTGGGAAAAAATACCATGGTGTCTATGGGATTTCAATTTGAGATACTTTCTGGTGAACAACTTTCTATTTTACGACTTAAAAATACAATTGCGGTTGTTTTTTTTTTCAGTTCACTGTCAAAAAATTACTAGGGAGAGAACAAAATTTACCCACTGACAAACAAGTCACCAAAGATAGCCATGAATTGCATTCTTAAGATTTCAATGATTTCGGAGGTGACCTCTCCGTACCCCTAACGTCACCGAAGGTGGACTAAAACTGCATCTGAAGGATTTTAATTTCAAAAATAAATCCAAAGGAGGTAATCAAAGTCTTCTGCTTCCACTTACGTCACTAAGTTCCTTATTTTGTGTGTGTTTTTGAGACCTCAGCTTCAAAAACATTTCGTTTTAGAGCCCGCAAACGTTCCCAATTTCCTTAACGTCAACAAAGGTAGTCTAAAACAAATTTTTACAATTTTTATTTTTGAAAATTTCTAAGAAGAGTCACCTGCTTCTAACGTCTATAAGATAGCCACAAAAAGTGATTAAAAATCAAAAAAGTTACAGTAGGAGTTTCAACCCCCCCCCCCCCCCCCGCCCCCTGCTCTTGACGTTAACAGAACTTCCCCGAAATTAAATGTTTTGACATCAAAGTTTTTTTTTATAGATTTTAGAGTATAATATTCTTCGGGGGAAGACCTCGACCCCTTTCTTTCACCCCCTTTCCTTACAACAAGAAAAATACTGCGTTTCAGGACTCCCAATTTCAGAGCATTTCCTTCATTCATACCCCTAACCCCAACCGCCGTCATTCCATTCACAAAATGTTTCATGACCGATGAAGTCGTACCACTTGAATTCTATGCATATTTTGACTTATACTTCTTCCAGAAATCTAACAGTGCTCGCAATTTATTCATGTCTTCTCGAAATTTTCTCTCCAATTTGGTTTTCCTTAGAAAATTACTCTTTCTCTCTGTGTCGTAACTACGTATCGCAAGACTCAGAAACGAGGGGGTCCAAAGTCTAAAGGGGCCCTAAAATTTTTGAGCTTCAATTTTATTCCTTTACTAGTGGTACCCGCACGGCTTCGCCCGTAATAGAAAAATTAAAAGGTCTTTTGGTTTGCCTGTATATTTACAAATAATGTATGGTGAATTTTCTTGCCAGTTGGCTTGTACCCATGTTATGGTTCCACGTTATGATAATTTCGTATCTCGCCAATTGGCTTGTGCCCCTGTTACGGTTCCACGTTATGATAATTTCCTAATTTACTCGTCCATCTTATGATATTTTTTTTCTTAAAATTGGAATAGAAAAATTTTCAGAACAAATTCTTTCCCATTTTATTAAATTTCTGTGATAAATGGGCTTGAAATTGGAATAAAAAAAGAACAAAATCGAATTTTCAAAAAATCGCTTCGAGGTGCACACCCCCATGCTACATACTAACTTTGTGCCAAATTTCATGAAAATCGGCCGAACGGTTTAGGCGCTATGCGCGTCACAGACATCCTACAGACATCCTGCAGACATCCTACAGACATCCTGCAGACATCTAGACATCCTCCGGACAGAGAGACTTTCAGCTTTATTATTAGTAAAGATTTAACGTTTCCGTATATCAGACTTAGTTTGAATGGGTAAGTCTGGTTCTGAAGTTTCCACAGTTTACGCTGCTTGGCAGCCCGGCAGAAAAGAAAGCCCCGAGAGGTTTTAGGTAGAATCTGAAGGATTGGGGTACCCATATGTCAGTATTACTCCCTGACTTCTACACGTCGCGTATTATGAAAAAAAATTACTCATTGAGAGTTGTACAAAGTTAAAAAAGAATGCGGATCTCAAATATGTGATAAAAAAGGGGGAGGGGGGATGTCTTTGAAAATTTTAAAGTTGATGCTTGTTTTAATATAAAGACGACCCCTTAACAACACAATTTATTAACATAATTATGTAGAATACATTATTCCTGAAAAAAATAAAATCTTGAACGTGTCTCTGATGTCAATAGGTTTCGAATACGATCGAATGTTCTGTTTTTTTTTCTATGATTGTGGCTTACATAGAATCAGCATTGTCCAGAAGCGTGACCGAAGCAATCACTCGGTTCAACTCGAAGATTGCAGGCAGGTATGATCTTTTCAGTAAGTTACCGCCCTGTAGCTAGGGCTAAGGCAGAAGTACATCGCCAGCTCAGTCATTCCAACTCAAGACTGATTTTCGAGCATAACAGCAGTCACCGGCCCGGTAAAGAAAGTGCCTGAGCTCGATGTGGAAAACGTCTTAAGGAAGCCAAGAATGACAAAAAAAAAAAAAAACTGGTAGCTAATATAGAATTAGCACTGACCAAACAAGTGACTGAAGTCACGGTTCGGTTCAAACCAAAGATTGCAAGCGAAGCATGGTACTTTCAGTTAGTATTTTAAGTATCCTGTAGCCAGGGTTATAGCAGGGCTATAGGGCGGTAATTTACCATGCCTTGCCTGCAATCTTCGAGTTAAACCGAACCATCGCTTCAGTCACTCATCTGGTTAGTGCAAATTCTATATTAACTACCAGTTTGCTTGGCACTCTTGGCTTACTTAAAAGGTTTTCCACATCCAGCTCAGGCACATTTTTTTCCGGGTTGATGAGTGCTTCTAAGCACGGAACTGCAGTCCGCGGATGGCGTGTCGTTTCGTTCTAACACTGGCCATGCTGCGGTAACATACTGAAATTACCATTCCTTTTTGCCTTCTTCAAGCTCAACCGAACCTTTGCTTCGGTCGTTTGTCTGGTCTAAGACTCCTATGTTAGGGAAGCTCGCTTATCCAAAATTTTTTTCCAAAATTGTCGGGCGAAGAAAGTTGTATTAGTACAAAAGCCTCTTTAGATGTGTTGCCTGGTTGATGCTTGATCGTTTTAATCTGTAGATGAACACGATTTAATTAATACAAATTAAAAACAAATAAGGTGTGAAAATGAGGTTTATTCCAGTAATCATTCCCTGATGCGTTTTTGTTGAATTTGTGAACTAACTTATCTTTCTAGATTCACCTTAAGTGAGATTTTAAACAACTTATCAGCATTTTTTTTTTTTTTTTTTTGCGATATGACAACCAATGAATATTATAACGTATTTATAAATACACTAGTGGACAAAATTAACAGATGGAAGGCATTTTCCGAAATATTTCGAGAAATACTGAATAAAAATGAATTGAATTTTGTATGAATATTACTTATAGTATGACAATAATATGTGCAAAGCAAAAATCAAAGTGGCATCATTGGCAAGAGTTATTGCCAACATTTCAATGTGGACTTAACTTCATGATGAAAAATGGTGATGAAAGTGAGGCTTGTATGGTACGTGACCACCTCTAGTGTGGTGTGTAGTCACTTCTGACAGACAGACAGTATGCACAACGAGTACAACCCAGATTCAAAATAATAGAAACTTTCTCACTTTTTGGGAAAAGGTTTATTCTAACCAAATATAAGTGCAAATTAGGTTTTTTATTGAACATGCCACCTTTCTTTGACCTTAAAGTGTGTATTTCAGTTCATGCATACTCAATTAAAAATAATCTTAGATAGAATAATCCAAAAATTTACAGTAATGAACGTTTACATTGAGTCAAAAAATTAGAATATTCAAATTAAAGGGGGAAATAACTCTTTCAAAAGGAACAATATTAATAATAGGATGCGCCATTTTTTGATGGGTTCTATGCTTTATTTTTTTTCACACGCGGATTCTACCTGTTTACAGTAATCGTTTCTCTGACACTATTTCCATACCCTCTTCAACGCGGCAATGAGCTCATTTTTTATTGGCGGGCGCCAGTTCTTGAACAGTTTTCCTTAGATTTGACAGTAACACAAATTCTTGTTCGTATTGAGATTGGTAGAGTTGCTTGACCAGTTTAATATCGAAATTCGTCTTTCTGTTTAAAATCTATGAGTCGATTTAGAGAGATGACATGGGGTAGAATCTTGCTGAAAGGTAAAATGCATCACTAAATGTGTAAGATTTGACAGTAACACAAATTCTTGTTTGTATTGAGATTGGTAGAGTTGCTTGACCAGTTTAATATCGAAATTCGTCTTTCTGTTTAAAATCTATGAGTCGATTTAGAGAGATGACATGGAGTAGAATCTTGCTGAAAGGTAAAATGCATCACTGAATGTGTAAGTGCTGTGCCTCAGATGAAGTATCATGCAGTATTATTGATAAACAGCGAAAGTCACGCATTGTTTTGTTTGAAGAGAAATATAATTTCCCAATTCCAGCAGTCTTCATGCACCCGCAAACCAAAAAGGGTGTGTTATAAAATAGAGAACGTCTTACACAAGATTTCTCCTTTGCATTTCTTTTTAAACGCCGAACCCAAACACCTTTTTTTTTTTTTGTTCACAGAAATTTCAAAAAAAGATTCATCACTGAATATAATACATGAAATACACCGCCAACTCAGTCATTTCCAGCAGAGGACTGCAGTTTCGTGCTTATTAGCACTCATCAGCCCGGCATAGGAAAGTGACTGAGTTGGAGATGGAAAACCTCTTAAGGAAGCCAAGAGTGCACAACAAACTGGTAGCTAATATAGAATTAGCGCAGACCAGACGAGTGACCGAAGCAATGGTTCGGTTCAACTCGAAGATTGAACAGGAGGCAAGGTATATTCAGTAAATTACCGCCCAATAGCCAGGGCTAAAGCATTTCCTTAAGAGGTTTTCCATCTCCAGCTCAGTCACTTTCCTATGCCGGGTTGATGAGTGCTAATAAGCACGAAACTGCAGTCCTCGGCTGGAAATGACTGAGCTGGCGGTGTATTTCATGTAATTCTGCTTTAGCCTTGGCTATTGGGCGGTAATTTACTGAAGATACTGAATATAATACTTTTCCAACCGTGCAGCCCCTGTATGAACCTCTCTTTGCTCCAGGAGAGTTGTGCACGTTTCTGCTTCATGTTTATCGTTGGTCTTACTTTGTTGATATGCAACTAAATATGCAGTTTATGCAACCTTCCAAGTGCAGTTGGCGTGGACATGTTAACTATACATTCTTTCCAACACTTATGGACGTAAGAAGCATTTTTCAACGTTTATTTTGGACGATTTTCTTTAATTTGGGTTCATCTCTGTCAGGTGTTACAATTTTTCTACCTTACCTCCTTTACTTCGGTTACTTTTTAGTTGGTCAGCCCTTCTATATTCCATTAAATCCTTACATACCATAGATTGTAAAATGTTTATTTGAATTGAGTTGGATAGATTTTTTCTAACTTAAAGAAATGATACAATATGTAACTACGTTTTTTTCCCTATTTATAACCTTGACGACCAATTTGGAGCAATAAAAAGCATTTAAAAGAGCGTAAAATTATTCGGGCGCCAAGCTCCATACTTGGGACAAACTATCGGTTAACAGGTATGCAAATATTTTCGCTACATTGTAAAATTTACGTTGAATGAATGAATTATTCTAATTTTTTAACTCATATGAAACATTTATCTATTTTTCCAATGTGTTGATGATCCATAAATTGATAATATAATGTCTGAAAAGTTGTTTAAATTCATTTGCCCATTCATGAATAACAAGTTTTACTCTTTTCAATTTGCATCTTTCATTTTTCCCGACTCAGGGACAAGTTTTGTTCAAACAGTTCTGTAATTCTATTGTTTTGAATTTGGGTTGTACGCAAGCTGTTAATAAGAGAGTTAAGAAGTGCTTGTGGCAGCACCTTCCACTCTTCCACCAGAGCAGTTTTTAACTCCGGAATGGTTCTGGGTGATGGTTGGCGTATCGAAATGGCCCTCCCAAGAGCATCCCAAGCATATTCAATGGAATTGAGGTCAGAATACTTGGCTGGCCAATCCATTCGATGAATATCTTCGCTTTCCAGACAATTCTCAATCACGACAGCCCTATTGGTCGAGCAATATCGTCCATAAAAACGAATTCAGGGACAACAGCACCCCTGAAAAGACGCACATAGGGTTGCAGGATATCCTGCCTGTACCTCTGGGCATTCACGGAACGAGTGTCAAACACATAGAGAGGTGTGAGGGTATCTTGCATGATCCCTGGCCAAACCATCACTCCTCCACCCGCACAATGGTTCCTTTCCATGATGTTACTGGGATGGCATCGGATCCCAGGGTCCCTCCATATGAATATTTACCGAGAATCAGGTTGTAGCTTCTACATTTACAATATAAAATAATTACACTTCAATCAGGCAACACACCTAAAGCTTGGGCACGATTTTCTGCAACGAAGCTTTGGTGCAAAGTCTAATTTTGTCCTCCGACAATTTTGGAACCAAAATGTCGGATAAGTCAGCTCCCCTTATACAGTGGTCTTCGACCAGAAGATAGACGGAAACAATGGTTTGGTTCAACTCGAAGATTGCAGCAAGGCATGGTGTTTTCAGTTAGTTATCGCCCTATAGCCTGGGCTAAATCAGAAATACACCGCAAGCTCAGTCATTCCATCCAAGGACTGCAGGTTCGTGCTTATCAACTCACCAGGCGGGAACAAAAAGTGACTAACCTGGAGGAGGAAAATCTCTTAAAGAAGCAAAGAGTGCCAAATAAACGGGTAGCTAAAATAGAATTAACACTGTCCAGACTAGAGCCCCTTGAAAAGGACAGGCTGACTTATCCGACATTTTGGTTCCCAGGTAGAATTGGATCCAACCTCGTTTCTAGTACACTGGCGGACAAAATTAGGAGATGGAAGACAATTTCACACATTTTCCGTGAAATATCACATAAAACCTGGACAGTTGATTGCCATATAATGGCACTATGGTGCTAGTGTCGCTGAGATGATTTTACATATTCATGTGGGCATTCGCCAAGGCAGCATCAGGTATAAAATTCTGCAGCCAGCTGCTTAGCTTATTCCACTCAACAACACAGTACGATTTGTATTGAGGTTCTTGAATAATCTTGTTGTTTTTTGTTGATTTTTAGGTTAAATGAGTGGGCATTATCGTTTAAACGAAAGTATGAGGTGGAAAATTGTGGGTACACTTGAGGCAGGATATTCCCAAGCTCAGTTTGCTAGGGAATTGGGTGTAACTCCAAATGTTGTTTCGAATTTGTGTAGTCAGTTTAAAAACAGAGGGACAACGTCCAGAAGACCAGAACAAAGAACTCTGAGAGCAATAAAGCCCAATGAAGACCAGTATTTGTCACTTATAGCCAATCGCCAAAGGAGATCTACAGCGACACAACTGTCTAGGGGCCTTGCTGCTGTAACAGAAACATTTCTTTCAAAGAAGACAGTTGACAGGAGGCTCGGTGAAAGAGGGTTGTACGTCAGGAACACCGCCATTTGCATCCCACTCACTCACTCCCACAAAAGAGAGCTTGTACAATGGTGCAGACAACACCAACACTGGACAGAGCTCCAATGGGCTAATGTTCTTAGCATAGATGAGTAATGCACCCTTCAAGCAGCGACGGCCTAATACGTTTGCCAAATCCCCCAATCATAATTTATATGCATAATCTCCGCAGGCCTTGTCAGATGGCTCATTACAAGAAGTACCCCGAGGGAGATAGGCCTAATCCCTGTGTATAACAAACACCCTAGTGTCCCAGTTTGACAGATGTTTAACGTCTAGTTGCAACTGTTGGATATGTTTTAGTCTTGATTGAATTTCATTTCCTAAGACAACTTTGGAATAACTGTTAGATCTGTTCTAACCTGCAATTTCACAGTCCGAGATAAACCGTAAATACATAAGAATTTAGGGAAAATTAGTGATTTTCAAATTTCAATTACTCCGGCCCATGGGGGTTGAATTTTACTCTCTCTGGGGGTTGAATTTTTGTATATGTACTCAATGGCCCCCCAAGGATATGTATACAAAAAATCATTACCGTAGCCCCCCGGGGGGCTGTGATAGAACCCCGGGAAGGTACAATTTGGGGGGTAAAAACGAGGGGGGAAGGGGAGGGGGTCAAATGGCACAAAAGGCACATCAGTAGGGCACAAGGAATGTGTGTGCGAAATTTCAGCTTGATTCCTTTTTCGTCTGGGCTGTAGCCCAGTCAAAGAAAGCGAAAACTTTTTTGAACAGCGATTTTATAACTTTAATACCTCCTCCCCTGATGGTCCAGGGATTACCGGGGTCCCAGGGTCCCGGAATACCTCCTCCCGCGGTACTTTGGTTTACCGCGTCAGGGGCCACTAGAGATTGAGTGTACCAAAAATCAACTACGGGGGTCTTCGTGGGGCTGAGATACAAAGGGGTGAAAACCCCAAAAAAACCCGAATTTGTTCTGTCGTGTAATCTTGTTCTTGGTCGCTTTTATTTTCTTTCGTCTTTGGCAGTGGATTTGCTTCTGTTGGCTGCTGACGTTTGGTTTCCTCGGCGGGGCGGGACGCTCCCCGCGTCCCGTGATTTATAAAAACATTATAACATTCGCTGGTTGCTATGTCGTAAAACAATTGATGATAAGTTGAGTAAAATGTCACTTAAGGTGTATCTAGAAAGATAACTAAGTTTACAAATTCAACAAAAATGTATCGGGAAATGTTTACTGTAATAAATCTCATTTTCGCACCTTATATGTTTTTAATTTGTATTAAATAATCGTCTTCATCTACAGAATTAAATAATCAAACATCAATCAAGCAACACATCTAAATCTTGAGCACCAGTTTTCTGCAATGAGACTTTTGTACAAATAATATTTTTTTCGCCTGATAATTTTCGACCCAAAATGTCGGATAAGTCTTCATGGGGCTCCTTCATGTCAGCTCCTTACATAGGAGCCTTAAGTTTAAACCGAACCAATGCTTCCGCCCTTCTTGTTCCTAAATTGTTGAGGGACAAAGTTAGTATTTGTACAGTCATACAAAAAAAAAAAAAAAACAAGAAACGAAGCACTCGCTTGTATTCGAAGACTATTGAGACTAGAGACACGTGTAAGGTATTATTATTTAATGTATAATAAGTTCTAAACAATTAAGTTGATAATTTGTTGTTAAGGGGTCGTCTTCACATTAAAACGAACATCAGCTTCAAAAGTTTCAATGAGAACGCCACTTTTTTATCATATATTTGTAATCAGCATCTTTTTTTAACTTTGTACACAAATTTTGTTCAATTTGATCCAGCCAGTTCTTCAGAATTGAGTTTTGAAAAATCCCACTCGTAATGTTAAAACGTATTTTGATATTTTTACGCATAACACATAAACTACAGTAGGTACGGCAAAGATTGTTTTTTATATCAAAATATGAATCCACCCAATAATAAAAACATCATTTAAAACAGCTAAAATGTAAATTTAGATTTTTTTATGAATTATGATAATATTTTTTGAAAACAATATGATCTAAAACCATACTAAATTTCAATAGAAAAACCATCTAGAAGAGCTTTTATGTGGGAATCCAAAATTTGAGCTCAACATATTCAGTAGTTTTTGCGCTATGCTTAAAAATTCATTTCCCAATTTAGGGGACCGTATACCTTTTTAAAACAAAAATTATGAAAGCTGGTTTCTTCGTAAAAAAAGAACAAAACTGTTCAACAAAGTAAACAAACCAATTATAACGTGGTTTTTCTACTTTAGAGTTACGCCTATGAATTTTTAAAATGCATAAGAACAACACAATATTGTAACCGTCAGTTTTTTGTGGATATCGTTTAAACGTCAATACGTAAAAAATTCGAAACACTATTTCATTGTCTAATAAAAGAATATGTTATATAACTTTAAAAATTAAAAGCTACATTTATAATACTCCTGTTTTTTTTTTTTTTTTTTTCGTTCTGCGTTTAGCCATTACCTTTCGTAAAACAATAAATCTAAAAAAAAAAGAAAAAAAAAATTAACATGCACAACATTTTCACAGAAACATACAAAAAACCTTATTGTCTTGCTTGTTATGTTGCAGTAAACAGTGTAGAATTATGGCTCTTCTCGGTGATCAATTTGCAAAAAGGAGAAATTATTGCCCTGTCTTAATCGAGAAAAAGCATTCGAAAAATAGCCGGCAGTGTGAAATTTGTCCTTTAACAGTATCCAGATGGGTCAATAGGAAAGATTTGCTCTTAGATCAGTTTACTGATTTTTACAAATTATTATTATTATTATCCTTATATATTATTTCTGTAGCCTGTTTTTGGTTTCTACGCCAGATTTTCCTCAATTCTTGATCGATTTCTTTGATTTACGCCTTATTTTAAAGCTTATGGTGCTGGCTACTGACGAAAAATAGACCCACGGTCTAAAAATTGTTTTTTTTTTCAGCCGAAAAACCTGTTTTAAAGAACCAGAATGAGGTTTTCGGTTAAACTTATAACTTTAATTTGCGCTATGACCGACAGAGCTGAATAGCTTGATCGGCAGAGCGTTCTCTTCGTAACCAGGAGAATCCGTGTTCGGGCCCACGTCCGGACAATCTGCAACAAAAAATTAAGAGAAATATCACGCATTACATGAACACTTAATTAAGTGAATAACAACTATGGAGGAAAAGAATAAATGAGAAGGAAACGCTCCTTGCTGATATGAAAACTTGAAGTGACGTTGGGCTAAATTACTTCGGAATTGTACGTTTTTTTTTTCTTTTTAAGCTTTGGCTCTGGTAAGAAAATTAAAGCATAATGTAAACGAAAATATAAGTAACAGGTTTAAGATTTCAGACTACAATAGAATTGTTTTTTGTTCAGAAAAAAAAATAATAAATCGTATATTGAAATATATATTCGTCTAATGAGTTTTTGACTCTTAGTACAAATAAAAAAATTACTACCTCAATTTGAAGGGTAAAATATATATTTTTTATTCTTTTTGCAAAAAAAAACCAAATAGCTTATCACATTTTTACTACATTCGAAAAGCTACGCTTAAAAAATGAGCATAGTTCAATTTATTTTGTATTTTAACCGTTCTGTTAAATGATGAACACGTGCTGCCATATAAATCATAACGGTTCAAGCAGCCTGCGGTAAGAAATTGTAAAAATTTTCAAGAATAAAAAAATGTTTCTTCAATATCTTATCTTATATATTATTCCCTTCTCATTTTAAAACTTATCAGGCTGGCTAATGAAGAAAAATAGACTTACTGTCGAAAAATCAAGTTTTCGAAAACGCCCCTTGCTGTTTCAAAACCTTGATGCTGCCTGTAGTTCTTATGCATTTTTTACAAGCAAAGTTATAATGCAGTTTTCCATTTTTTTACGTCGCTTTCAGCAAAAAAAAAAAAAAAAGCCTGTGTGTGTGTTTATATTTTAATAAAGCTTAAAAGCACTGGACTTAGTTGTTCGGTTAAATTGATAAGTTTTTTTCGGTAGAACGTTCGGCTATAAACTATTCGAACTTCGGGCAAGTTTGGGCTGTCCGAAAGAATATCAAATTTATATTAGTATTACGCATTACATGTACTCATAACATACAAACGTAATAAAATAAATACAGTGGGATTGCTACTTGGTGTTTCGACTCCTTTATGCAGGCTACAGTTATCATTCGGATAAGTTGACTGTTAATCGAAGAGTGTTCTTCCTTTTTTTAAGCTTTCACTACATCCAGACCATTCAGCATAATGTAAGCATAAAAAAGTATTAGATTTACCAAAAGGAAATCTTTTTTGTGCAGAAAAACATTTTCATTGTATGCTGAAATGTAGATGTTTCTAATAGCAGTGTTCGACCTTTTGTACAAATGAAAAAATACTACGCCAAATTAAAACTACGAGTTTCACCCAGTAAACCTTTAATTTTTTATTCGCGCGAATACGATAGAAAGCATTAAAATTATTATCAACTTCATTAGCAAGAAATCATTTTCTACTCCTCCACTTTCTGCTGAAAAAAAAAAAAAAAACATTTTGTCTACGTTCGAAAAATTACACTTAAAAAACGGACTCAGTTCAACTGGTTTTGGTTTTGAATTTTAAGTGTTCGATTAAAAGCGAAACATGTGCGGACATTTAAGCCGTAACTGTTAAAGCAACCTTCTATGTGAAATAGTTCAATATTCAAAGATAAAAACACTTATTTTCAATCTAATTTATTACTTCTCTAGAATGTTCGTTTCAATCGCTACGTGAAATCTTCGTCATTCTTTAATCGAATTCCATGCTTTTCGAATAATTTTAAATCGTATCATGCTGGTTAATGACAAAACATAGAAGAATGATCTTATTATTATTATTATTATTTTGGCAAAAAGCTTTTTTGCTGTTTTTTACTACGCATTCCTTCAATGAATAGCTTTCGAAAAGGAAGGCGCAATTGCTAGGTTTGTTGGGGTGTCGGGCTGTTACTTAGAATGGCGCCAATTCGAATCCGTGCCAATAAATATCTCTTTAATGTTTCTTTTTTTCCCGTCAGATGCTCACATGGGCAGGACTCTGTTTGCCACAACCTGTTGTTTTACATGCACAATTATTGTTTTTTCACGAGTCCCTACTCAGCCACACTTTTAATGATATTTATGATTGAATTGTAAATATGTACGACCAAAAGGTGAGCGATGATCAAATTATCACAACGTTGTATTTAACGAGGTTTTGTTACTGATGTCTTTAAATTACATGCCTTCTCTTCTGCGCTTACTTTTTTTTCGGTTCTTCTTCATAATGTTCTTTCTTTGAAATTCTTAAAGAGCGAAATACCTTATGAAACGATTCGAAGCACAGTGCGGAGTTCCGCACGGGTCGACTAGTTATTATTATTTTTTTTCTGTAAAGTGTTTGAATAATTTTCAATGTTTCCTCATCTAGATCTTAACGATCTAGGTGAGGTAATGTCGCAGAAGTGGGCCGCCTGCTTTGAGCCTTTATTCTGCACGCAAAGTTATTGTTGTGGGTAATTGTGAAATTTTTTTTTGGACTTCGTCAAAGATTTAACAAAACATGAATTTGGATGTAAGATTAAATTGAGCTTTTGTCTATTTTTAATTATAATTTAATTTTTTTTTTACTTTCTCTGTCATTGTCCGTGCTTTTTACATTAAAATCATTCTCGCAAGCCAAAGATAAGATTTGAAAATTTTATTCTTCTTTTTTGAATAACATGGAAAAAAAGGTTAAAAGAAAGAAAGTTATAACAAATTATTGTTATCAACTACAAGATGCCTATCTTATGCAGTAAACGCATGTTTTTCAGAAACCAATTTCTGAATATTCGGCTCGAACTTGATAACAATGGAACTAGTTCTGCTTTCTGATCTAATACTTTAAGCAAACAACGGGCCACATGGACCTGGATGGTCATTCCAAGCTCGTCAGCTTGCGAGATCGAGATTCTCGCTCACGTGATCGGTTGTGAAGTAGAAATGTCACAAAGTAGTATTCTAATCTGTTTGAACTTAGCTTGCGGCTATGTTCGAGTTGATTAGAATACGACTTTGTGACATTTCTGTGTCATAACCGATCACGTGAGCGAGAATCTCGATCTCGCAAGCTGACGAGCTTGGAATGACCACCCAGCTTCGTGGGCTAAATGTGACCCACGTCTTCATTGCGATATACTTAAGGTTTGGTTGTCCCATTCGAAGACTGTTGTGGGTCCTAATAATGAGCAAAACATCCATGAAATAGGATTAACCGAACAATGAATCAGACGTCATGTCATTGAAGTTGAGAGTGCCTACAAACTGGTGGAAAAAAGAAAATTTATCTCACCAGCGAGAGGCGGCGGTAAGCATACATCAGGTAAATTTGCTTTACCTAACAGTTTGTTCGCACTCTCAGCTTCAATGAGATGACTTCTGCATCCAGCACGATTAGCTCTGGTTCCAGACTGTTAAGTCCACAGCAATGACGAAATTGCAGCCTGTCGGGGTATGCTACGTGTAGTATGATTATAGGTGCGTCTAGAGCCCCCCTTGTTAAGAACAGGCTAACTTATCCGACACTTTGGTTCCAAGACAGAATTGGATCCAACCCTCGTTTCTAGTATTTATAAATGTGTTATATTGTTCGCTGGGTTGCTATGTCGTAAAATAATTGATGACTAGCTGTGTGCCCGACGTTGCACGGGCTACTTAAAAAATGAAAGAGATGTCCAATTGATGTTTCTGTATTACTCTGACATCAGTTTCTAAAGCGCAAAGGAGTAAATAAATACGCGTAATGCAAGGTTAGCAAAACACCAGTAGAGCATATTTTTGGCAGAAATCTCTTTAACGTTAGTCATAGTTATCAATGATACAAGTTAAGAGTATTTTCAATTAGCACAAAAGAAGAAAATATATGCATTATCAACTATAATCTGTACTCACGTTAAAATGAATTACATCTGATAGACTAATTTATGTACAATTACAATCAGCTTTTTACATAAAATGACACACACTTTTTGGTTGATTACGTGAAACTAAAGCACCACGACTAAATAACTACCAATAAGCATTAATTTAATACGAAGTCATCAGGTTCCAATTTAGCTTTAGTTAAAATCCTTAAAAACAATAAGTTTTGTTCAACTCTGTTTCATTTAAAGAAATCCAAACAATCTTAATTTAACATGTTCTTTTAACGATACAAACTGTGTTTCAACAGGAAGGAAAAAGAGTTATTATAATTCGAAAACTCACCCATGTGACGGGAAAAAGTCCAACAAAATAAAATAATTAGTCACACATCCTAAATGTACCAAAATATAAGGTGAATGATAAACTTACCATACAATCAATAAACATAGCTAAAAAAACAACTTTCATATGCTGAAAAGAGTTAAGAACGTTGAATTTAAAAAATAAAAAAAAGACAGACGATAAAATAAAAGCTATGTCCGAATAGGGCAACCAATATCAAACTAATTTAAAATGAAATTCTAGATGGAAACGTTGTTTTAAGATTTGGACAGCAGCCAAAAAAATCTCTTTTAAAAGAATTATTAGAATTTTACTTGCTCACCCATATGCAAAATAGCAACAGGAAAGAAATAAAAATTCCTGAATAACGTTATGTTAATTAACGTTTTAATTAATATATTCGCTAATTGAAGTCACACAATTACGAAATTGGTCCTATTGTTTTCTTTGGAAAATTTCGAATTGATCGGTATCTCGTTTGACTCTCGATTCGCAGCGGTTCTCGAGAAGATCGATCTTCAGACAGACAGACAGACAGACAGACAGACAGACGCGAACAGATTTTAATATATAGTAGATAAGTTGAGTAAAATGTCAGTAAAGGTGAATGTAGAAAACTAACTTAGCTCAAAAATGTATCGGGAAATATTTACTGCAATAAACGTCACTTCCACACCATATTTTTTTTATTTTGCATTGAATTATCTTCATCTTCAAAATAAAATAATCAAACACCAATCAAGCAACACATCTAAAGTTTGAACACCAGTTTTCTGCAATGAGGCTTTCGTACAAATACTATTTCTTTCGCCCGAAAATTTCGGAACCAAAATGTCGGATAAGTCAGCTGCCCTTATATAGCGAGCCTTAGTTGCGACAGCCGATTGCCTGATACTATAGAAAATGTTTGTTTGCAAGAATATGGTGCGAAAAACAAAATCAATTAATGCCAAGTTTTTTTGTAAGTGTAAAATTTACAAAATCCGAGGAATTGACAAGAGGTTTGATTTCGGCTCACCTTCGTTTAAGCTGAAATAATTTTTGCGTTTTTAAATTACGTGTTTGATCCATCTTAAATCTCGTTGCTGGAAACAGCATTGGGAAATTACTTAACTGAATTGCTTTTAAGAGCAATAACATGTTTAACTAAAACCGCCGATTGTGTTATGCTTCTTTACTAAAAATAAAGCTGAAAGTCTCTCTGTCCGGAGGATGTCTAGATGTCTGTAGGATGTCTGTAGGATGTCCGGAGGATGTCTGTGACGCGCATAGCGCCTAAACCGTTCGGCCGATTTTCATGAAATTTGGCACAAAGTTAGTATGTAGCATGGGGGTGTGCACCTCGAAGCGATTTTTCGAAAATTCGACGTGGTTCTTTTTTTATTCCAATTTTAAGAAAAAAAAACTATCATAAATTACGAAATTATCATAACGTGGAACCGTAACATGGGCACAAGCCGATTGGCGAGATACGAAATTATCATAACGTGGAGCTGTAACGTCGGTACAAGCCAATTGGCGAGAAAATTCACCATACATTATTTGTAAATATACAAGCGAACCAAAAGACCTTTTAATTTTTCTATTACGGGCGAAGCCGTGCGGGTGCCACTAGTTTTTAATAATACCACACATTGTGCTCTTTCGCATCAAATTTGGATTTGAAACAAATTCTTTTTTATGATTACAAAAAAGCCGGTCGAACAAAAACTTTGTTTGTCCACTGTGTTAGTTCAAATAACCGAATGTTTCCAAATAAAGTTCGAATATGGAAAGTTTGCTCATTGACGGATAGTTATATTCTCCTGCTTCTGTGTTTTTTTTTAGATTGATAATTCGTTCATTTTATGTATTTAAAGAAAATTTTCACGGAATAAATGGACCTTGTTTTCGCTCGAGTCTCCAATCTATTTAATGCTGCGTCTTCCTACGCTGTGCGGTATGTTTTTTAATATTTTTGTATGCGATTTTTCAAACGTCTTCCCTTTGTTCTGCGAAATTAAAAACGCGAATTCCATTTTACATCAAAAGACCTTCTATTTATTTCGAAATTAACCAGTAACATAGGTGCAAAACATTTATCAAACATATTCACATCATGATTTCAGGTATAAGGTTTTATATTTACATTTCTATGAGGCCAATGGCTGAATGATTAAATAAGCTATCCAATAAGTTCATATTATGAAAAGTCAAAAACTTCCACTACTTTTAACTGTCATTATTCGGATTATTAAACAACGATTTATACGAAGGACCAGCCAAACCCCATCCGTCTTTCTAAGGTTAATCCAGATAGACAAAAATCAATAAATATTTTAACCTTTGTTTCAAAAAAAAAAAAAGTTTTCTATCATAAATTGCTTTGTGGTGCAACATTATCGGCCAAAAAGTATCGAATTACGAGAAAATAAGAGAGCTTTAAAAAAATCATGAATTGAACTGGCTCGTTCTTAGTTTACATTCCGCTACTTGATAAACCGTAACCTTGAAAGTAGCATTTTCAATGTGGTGACGGTCCCTAAATTGTTTTTCGATAATAACTCCTGTTCAACTTCATGGAATGCAACGAAATTTCGTACCTTGGCTGCATTTTGCTGTCTAACTATAATTATGTACTAAAAAATAGGGGTTTCCATTTGAAAATCAAGACTTTGTGCTAATTTTACATTGTATATGGTCCCATATCAAAATTTTACCTGCGTAGTTTTAAAGAAGACTTTAATCCAAGTCGAATAACACCTTTCTTTCCTTTTTAGCATGATAATGGCCGAATAATTAAAAGTGTATCTTTTTTTTTTCTGACTGTACAAAAGCATCGTGGCAGAAAAAATGGTGCTCATGCTTCAGATGTGCTCTGCAGTGTGCAGGTAAACGGCAGTATCTGCAGAAATGAGTTTTCGAGATATTTGAAGCAATATGTATGGTGGATTCAATACTAATAATAAGAAAATGTTTGAATTAAACGTTTTTTTTCGCGCCTTTTTTTTAGCGGAAACCAAATAAGCCGAGCTTGCACAATAAAGATAACGTACAATGGATGACAAAAATGCAAAAAAAAAAAAAGAAAAACTGAAAAATTTGCAGTTACTGCCCTTTACTTGCACACGGCAGTGTTGCCTGGTTAAAGTGTGATTTTTTTTTAATTCTGCAAATGAAGATGATTTAATTGAAACAAATTTAAAACAATTAAGGTGTGAAAATGAGGTTTATTACATTTTCCGACACGTTTGTGGAATTTGTAAACTAAGTTATCTTTCTAGATTTAAATTAAAAAAAAGTGATATTTTACTCAACTTATCATCATGCTGTTTTTTACGACATAACAATCGGCGAATATTATAACGTATTTTTCGATACTAGAAACAAGGTTTCGATCCAAAACTGTCTTGGAACCAAAATGTCGGATAAGTGGGAGTGTCCTTTTCAAGGGCTTGTAGCCTGGTTAGTGATAATTCTATAATAGCTACCAGTTTATTTGGCACTCTTGTATTCCTAAACAAGGTTTCCACCTCCAACTCGGGCATTTTTTATTTCGGGATAATGAGTGCTAATAAGCACGAAATTGCAGTTCTTGGATCGAATGACTGATAGTGATCCATTTAAGCAGTGGCGTAGCTAGACCCGACTTTCGGGGGAGGTTACTTCTTTTATATATATATATATATATATATATATATAATATATATATATATATATATATATATATATATATATATATATATATATATAATATATATATATATTATATATATTTATATATATTTATATATATTATATATATTATATATATATATATATATAATATATATAATATATATATATATATATATACTTATATATATATATGTATATGTATAATCGCTTGGAATTTTTTCCTTTTCTTCTTCTTTTTTTCTTTCTCTCTTCTCTCTTCTTTTTCTCTTTTTTTTTGAGACTAACTTTTCGGGGGGGGGTTTGTCCCCAAACCCCCCCCCTTAGCTACGCCCCTGCATTTAAGAGTGAATAGTTCTGCTCTTCCCGCATGGGCTCACTCGGCAACTCACGTAGTGCTAAAAAACTGATATAATCTTTGAAATGATGTATTCGGTTTATAGCTAATGTCATACAAATACAGCAATAAGGTTGAAGTTGTGTAAACGAAATATCTATCTATAGCTTTGAGCCGATCAGGGGTACAGGAAAGTCACCAGAGAGTTCTTTCTCCGCCATTTTTTTGAAAAATGGCCTCAAATTTGATTTGGGGTTCAATTTTGGGATTTTCAGGGGGAAAGCCCCTAAACTCCCTACTTCTGTACAGATGTTGATTTTACAAGTACAGCAAACTCCCGATTATCGGCGGTCGGTTTATCCGCTGCTCGGATTATCCGCGGGTCTTTTCACTATTTTTTTTAACGGTCATTAAGTGTTTTTTAAACTTATGATTGTGCTATTGCTCGTTTATAGCTTTTACATATGTATATTTTTTACATTCAATGTTAGTAGATGGAATGTAGCAATGTTTTTAACAAAAATTTAAATGTATGTGTGAGTGTTATTCATATTTTTTAGCTATTGTATACAGTAGTATAATTTTTTCAATTATTATTCGGATTATCCGCGGTTTTCGCTTATCCGCGGTTACCATGCCACCCTATTCCGCGGATAATTGGGAGTTTACTGTAATGTCATACTGTTAACATTTTTCTCCTCGTATGTAAGCAGATCCGTTATTTAGCGTAATCAGAGGGTTTAATTGTAGCTAGAACCCCTTTTAAAGGACAGCCTGACTTATCCGACATTTTGATTCCAAAACAGAATTAGGTCTAACCTCATTTCTAGCATTTATAGGCACAATATAGTATTCGTTAGTTGCTATGTCGTAAATACAATTTATGATAAGTTAAGTAAAATGTCACTAAAGGTAGATCTAGAAAGATAACTTAGTTCACAAATTCAACAAAAATGTATCGGGAAATGTTTACTGTAATAAACCTCATTTTCACACCTTATTTGTATTAATTAAATCGTTTTCATCTACAAAATAAGATAATCAAACATCAATCAGGCAACACATCTAAAGCGCGGACACCAGTTTTTCTACAATGAGGCTTTTTGTATAAATACGATGTATTTTGCCTGACAATTTTGGAACCAAAATGTCGGATAAATAAGCTCTCCTTATACAGAAACCTCAATTGGAAGTCTAAATTTTGAAAATTTAAAGTTTTTACTGCCGGTTGCAGAAACAACGAGATCTTGCGACGTACGTTGCAGATTCATGGGAAAGACTGCCGGCTATTTCTTAGATGTGAAAAAAAAAAAAACAGAAGTTTTTTAACTAAAATCAATCTAACATTTCAGCCAACGAACGTATTTTCTGTCATATAATGCCCTGGAAGCATGCTTTAGTGGCTCTTTACTTTAACATTTTATTTTCAAGCATTGTTCGACGCTGAATTAGATTTTAAAATTGATTTAATGTCGGTTAATTTTGTAGACTATTTTTGGGTTGTTTAATGTACCGTCGTAGGCTGCTGAAAGAATTTCTTCTGCGGGTTTTATCAATTAATTTCGGGTTGGCGATCGCCTCCCCCCCCCCCCCTCCTTTCTTCTTATTACTTCCCCCTCCCCGCCCCTTCATATTTTTTAGGCATTTTAAGGCGACGTCAAGGAAACACGCTACCAACTTAGATGTTAGGTATGCATTTTTCAAATCTTCTATTATATCCCAAAAGCTAGCAAAACCAACGGTAGCGAAAATAAAAAGTAAAAATTGCTTTTGTAAAGGCACTTTCATTTTTCCTGCAGCTTCAATAGTTGCGCAGGTGGCCTTCAAAGTTAATTAATTTCTGAATAACAATTTCCCTTCAACCCTTTTCTTTTTTTTTTCAGATTCCCGGAAAAGTCTTCGACACTTCTTTTTGATAAAGAATAAATACCGTTATTAGAAGAATTTGAGTTCTTGAAACTAGAGAACAGGATTACGTTCGCGGAGAATAACCATTAACGTTCTTTTGTCATCGCTCTGCTGAAACATCCCAACACTAGAGTGCTCCCCCCCCCCCTATTTTTTTTATCCACTACCTATAGGTCTGAAAACGTATTTCGAATACCTGAGATCGGTGAGTGGAACCCAATATAATTATCAGAAGCGCCAACCGTTGGGTTTTATTTTTATTGCACCCACAAGCGTATTTCAAGTCCCCGTCCCTCCAATGAAAATCAGAAAAAAAGACCCAAAAATTTAGTCAATCGCACTTTATTCCTTGTATTTACAACAAACATTGGGCATCGTGGGAAGTGGGATACAAAAAAAAAAAATCTACCAAGCATTTTCACGTCTTGAAAAAAAAAAAGCACAACCTGTGCAGTTTTATAGAGTTTTTGCATATTACACATCAAGGCAAATGTCCTTTTTTTCTGGACATGAGCCAGTCTACTTTTGAGGTTAAGCAAATTATTTTTAAACATTTCTCGGTGCTCGTTTAGTTTTAACGATTAAACTAATATCGGTTTATCTTACAGACTATTTTCGGGATTTTAAATTTGCTTCACAAACTGCTGAAAGAAATTCTGCTGGCGGGTTTTACTCAAAAGTGGGCATGTTTTTCGATAAAAATATATACTCCCTTTGTCCTCCTCCCCCGTCCAATCCCTCTGGAAAAAAATGAAATGAGGACCCTGTATGTGATAAATTCTCTTGATTTCTGGTCTCATATTCAACTAATGATCCCTTTCTAAACCGGAAGCTGAGAACCCACTCTCTCTCTCTCTCTATTATATACACACATATACATATAAGATGCAAGATGTCCGCCGAACTCGATACCCTCCTCCCCCCCCCTCCAGTGTTTTGACATCGTGATCACGAAATGAGCTTCGCGGTCGTACTAAAAGTATAGATTGATAAAATTTTTAGGAGGAGGCCCAAAATCATATTTTGCTTGGTTGCCGAAAATTCAGTGGCGGATTTACTAGGCGGCGGTGGGGACGACCGCCCCCTCCGTGACCGTCATTTTCTAAAACCAATAATATGGAATTGAAGGAATTAAGCATTTGCTACTAATTTCAATCAAGTGCATTCCACATATTTGCTTTAAATTAAGTTCAGACAGTTAGTGTAGTCGAGGATGAACAGCGTTACCCACTTTTTGTTTGAACCTAAGCTCGCCCCCCCCCCCCAACTTTTTTTGAACTTTAATAATATTTGTATTTCTATATATGTGTCTTCCAACATTTTTCTTCCATGAGCTACACTATACTGATATGATAATGCATTGCTATGACTTAGAACAGTGGTTTCCAACCCTGGGGGTGATAGCCCCCAAAGGGGAGATTTGACACTTCAAGGGGACGATTGGGGCAATTAGTATTTTAAAGACATGATAAAGGGAGGGGGACAATTGACTCCCTGCCCTAGACATGACGGGTTTGGGGGGGGGGAGGAATGACTTTTACGGTTTTCAACCGCCACCCCCTTGAATAGACTAAATCTGCTCCTGCGAAAATTTGAAGTTACGGCACTGCTTGCTCTTAAGATGATACATTGCAACCTCAGAGCAGAAATAATAAATAGAGGGAGCGATTACAATGTCTCAGTGAAAGAAGCCTTTAAGGTTTCTAAGGTTAATAAGGAAAATTTGAAGTTACGGCACTGCTTGCTCTTAAGATGATACATTGCAACTTGAGAGCAGAAATAATAAATAGAGGGAGCGATTACAATGTCTCAGTGAAAGAAGCCTTTAAGGTTTCTAAGGTTAATAAGGAAAATTTGAAGTTACGGCACTGCTTGCTCTTAAGATGATACATTGCAACCTCAGAGCAGAAATAATAAATAGAGGGAGCGATTACAATGTCTCAGTGAAAGAAGCCTTTAAGGTTTCTAAGGTTAATAAGGAAAATTTGAAGTTACGGCACTGCTTGCTCTTAAGATGATACATTGCAACCTCAGAGCAGAAATAACAAATAGAGGGAGCGATTACAATGTCTCAGTGAGAGAAGCCTTTAAGGCAAAAGTGTGCCCTAGTCACATGACTAGTTTGGAAGGGTAGTTGTCGCTTTTTGACCCGAAATCACTCTTTTGACACTAAATAATTATAAGACGGCATCGATAATTATAAAGTTGCGCCCTTCTGTCATTTTAAAGCGCCTCAAAGAATAGAAACCTACATCCTAAATGCAGTTCTAATTCTTTGCATATTTTCCAGACAGTTTTTGTAAACGTATAAAAACTTTGATTTTTAATCGAATTTGTTTTTACATGAATTAGATTGCAATTAAAGACCATATAAATTTTGAATCTCTACCCGCTTGACCAGTCACATAAAAAAAAGAATGTTTTATTCCGTCGAAATTTAGATCACTTGCATGAGCAGCCGGAATTAACCCAAAGTTAGAAAAATGTACATAACAATCTGTGTCACAAACATACAAAATTAAAGACAGGCGGTTATTTCGAATTTTTCCAGGAATTGGGAGGGGGATTCATCTCTGGAAAAAAAGCCATCTGAATCAAATTTCTGAAAGAGCCTAACTTTAAAACACAATATATCAGGTTGAGCTCAACTGTAGATTCCACTTCTGTGCTTAGCACGGTAGTATACGTGGTGCAGCAAAAAAAAAAAAAAAAAAACCGACAAAGTAGAGGAAGGGAGAAGGATTGAATGGAAGTAAAGTAATTTCATTTTCATGGTTGTCTTTATTTATTTTTGCCTCTCATTTTATTAGAAAATAATTTACAGTATATCTCCTAGTTTATGTATTGGTTTTCGGTTTTCTTATTATTCGGTTATCTAATTTTCAGAAACAGTAGAAATTTCAGTTAATCGTCAGGTCATCCAAAAGTGAGTTCAATGAAATCCTTAGGTTTACACGAGAGACGTCGTTCGTGAGATGGGGAAATTTATGACTGACTAGCAAAAATACCCGGCGTTGCCTGGGTCAGTAATAATTATTAGAAAAAATCGTTACTTGCTTTTGTTTTCTGTTTTAAGAGAAAGAACTTAAAACACATCTTTTTGACGTGATTAAAAATCGAGTTTCTTCCTTACCCATAAAACTAAAATAGCAATAAGTATAAAGAACAAAGTAGTATTGATTTAGAAACGAAAGCACTATATTTAAGCATATACAAATTTAAAAAACATGAAATTAATCTTCTCATGTTTAAAAAGATTAATCTGTTGATACTTTTTTTTTAACATGGCGTCTAAAACCTTCTCTGTATGGTTAATGAAGTACGAAGTGATTTAAAAAAAAAGTAGCTGCGCTCGTAATCCCCTTATACTTGTTTTAGTTATTTCGGGAAATTTTAATCATTGTGGCTCTTGGTGCGATTTTACCGAATTTGCGAAAGTCGTTTCGGGGTACCTTCGATGATGCTCCCCCATTCTTTCCTTAATTTGTAAAACGATATGATATTAATTTTCGTTACAGAGATATCGTCGCCAGATGCTGGGATATTTTTGGTCACCATAAAATGGCGCTAAACGGTTTCATCCGAATTGTTACCAAAATAAGTAATAAAATTTGGTGATTGTTTGAAATTGTGCGAAAAGGAAAATTAATGGAAGTTTTTGTGCTGTTTATGGATTTGCCTAATTTAGTTGCTGGATTATTTAACACAGTAAAAAAAGTCTTTTGAAAATTCTTTGATTGGCGATATTTTGTTTACATGGTGAAAGCTGAGAAACATTATGACGTAGTCTTCGGCTTCAAAAACAGCAACGTTGAAAAAACTGCCAAATGCATCAGCTACGGAAATCTTTCTGCATAAATTTTGGCGATCTGCTGGTTGTTTGGATAATGAGTAAGTGTTCAATCAGCATAAATAATAATAAAAACCATTAATTACATTAAAGTTCCGTTTAAATGGAAAATCATCAGCCAAATCATGTATTATTTGCCAATCTTGTGCAAAAATCTTACTTCAAGATTTGACTTGAGAAAAGCCTTGAACAATCACGAAAAGCAAAGAAAGTCAACAATACAACAATTGTCGCTATCGACAGGGAGTTGAGATGATACACTAAATACTGTATTGAGTTGAGGAAAGCCTTCGAACATGGAACAAAAAAGCTCATAACTCGTTTTTTATTCTACTTAGAAATTTCGAACAGGTGCCATCTTCAGCAGAAAAATCAGAGCTTTCGATGGACATATAATGTAAATATGTGCAAGTATTTTTTCATCCCAATATTAGAGAATTTATACAAAAATTGTGTTTTATTGCCCCCTAAGGGGGTTTTGCCCCCCATAACGGGACGAAAACTACCCTATGTGTTATTCTGATGCATAAGCTATATTATTGTAAAGTTTCATCAAAATCCGTTCAGTAGTTTTTGCGTGAAAGAGTAACAAACATCCATACATCCATACATCCATACAGACAAACTTTCGCATATATAATATTAGTAAGATTAGTGCAATTAAGGGCAAAAACAGCACTAACAGAAGCTTTACGAGTTCCAAAAAGTTCAGTCATTCGTGTAACTCCAAACATGCCAGAAACATTAGATACAAAGGCCGTATCCAGAATTTTTTTTCGGGAGGGGCCCGGATTAGCACATTGCCCTAACGCACACACACATATAGTATATATAGACACAACAAACGCATAAAAATGTTAACATAGAAGACTTTTACATTAGTTACATTCTTTTGCAAATCAAGATCAAATAAAATAAAAATTGCTTGCTCGACAAATCATGGAACTTAATGGACAGAGAGGAAAAATGAGAGAGGAGAAAAGAGAAGCACCCAGTCATCTGCTCACATCGGCTTTTAGTGAAGTTTGCTTTTGATCACTAACCCTACTCCCATTTTTTTTTCATTAAATGCCATACAGTATGAAAATTGTACAAAATAGTTTAAAAGAAATGGTGTAGACATTCAGAAAATAAGAACGGAAGAGTAATATTCTGGCCATTTGGACAATTCATACTTTATTTTCTTGATAAGATACAAAATTGAAGAACTTTTCAAGGAATTTCAAAAACTTAAATAATTTTCAAAGACTCTCGAACAGTTGAAATTATTTGAAGCTCTTTATTTACACTTTTCAGAAGTTGATTGCACAGTCTTACAAAATGATTATAACTTTGTAAGACACACCCGTTTTAAGTTAAAAATAAATGCAAGGAAATATTTCTCGAAACAAACTTTTTTTTTCAATCACAAGTAGTGCAGAAAATGAAAGAGAGTAGAGTAAGTGTTATTTTTTCTCATACTTTAAGGTATTAACAGTATGCAGTAGAAGTAAGGAAAAAAAAACAAGCAATAACAAAAGAACTTCCATAATACTGAATTCGGCATTAAATAAATGCAAGACAAGAAACATATCAGTCACAAAAATGATCTTGAAAATTATGCTACAAAAACGCGAGAATCGTGAATTTTGCATTTTTTACTCAGGATGATCCAAAGAGCTGAATTTGGCACATCTTGGTAACAAGATACTCGCCTAATCGGAAACTAGGGGCCCAGCCTTTGGGGAGTCCCCGGCTCGAAATCAGTACAGTGTAAGTTTTATAAGAGTTTTAGGGGGAGGAGAGCAGGGTCGTGCACACAGGGGAGAAGTGACACCTGTTGGCCCGGACCCGAGCTTAAATGGGGCCTAATATTTTTAAACCTAGGGTTTAAAATATGGGTAAACAATATGGAGGGGGCCCAAAAGAAGCATTTGTGACAGCCCCAAAATTTCTGTGCAAGCCCCTGGAGGAGGAAGTGCACAGAAGTCAGTTTGGTAGACTTGAAAAGTCTACCGAACTGGCAAAGGGCCTGCTTTAACCCTGGACTTCCCTGAACTGAATTGGGAAAGAGAGCAGGAAGTCCTAATTAAAGGTCTAAATTTCAAGTGTGCCTTGCAGCTAATAAGAACTAGAACTACTTTTTCTGCATTTCTGCAAAATATTATAAATTTTGAATAGTAGCAAAATTAAGAATAAAAAAAACTTTGTTATTTTCCTTTTCTGACATTAGGAATTTAAAGAAAAAAAAACCTTCTGTTTTACGGTACAAAACATTTCGGGTTTCGGGGGGGGGGGGGGCGGGCCCGTCAGCCCCCCCCCCCCTCTGGATACGGCCCTGTTAGATACGGGCCGCAAGTCCACGCTGGAAGAGATACCTTTCACTGATTTACAGTTCAACCATCTCATTAACACTAGAACAAAAGAATTTAGTCTGTAGACACTCCAAGCCCCTTAGAAAGTGTTAAGCATCGCGAAAACCCAAAATTAGGAATTGTCTGTAATGGAGTCCAGCACAAGCGACAAAAAAAATCTCTGTTTTTTTTTTTTTTTTTTTTTTTTTTTTTTGTGGACGAGGGCCATAAAATGAATCAAAAAGTGTACCAGAAGGACATTTTAGAAGCTGTTGTACTTCTGTGGTCCAATAGAGCAGTTTAGCACAGCAATCTATACTGGACATTTCAATTTGTTTACTACTCGTTAGACCTAAATCCCCTTTATTAACAGACTTGAAAAAAGGAGATTATGATTTCCTCTTGCGGCTTTTTATGTATGTTTTCGTATTACTCCAAGAATACCGGACCGATTTGAAAAATTATTTTTTTGTTTGGACTGGTATACTTTCCAGATGGTCCCATGTTAATTTTGTCTGGATCTGATAAGGGGTCCCGGAGAAATCTAAGAAACTTTAAATTTCTTACGTTGTGGCTACGTAGCCCAGCTTTCGTCAGCTGCGAGATACGTCACTCACATGTCACGTGGTTTTGGCGTGAACGGTGCATTTTTTCAACAGAGGAATCTTGTTTTGAATAAGATTTAATTCTCACTCATCGGGAAGTTTGACTTTCACGGAGACGCCTGTTAATTATAATTATAGTCTTACTAATATATTTATTACTCATGTAGCAAATCAGAAAATTAAATGTATTTTGCTATGAAAATAGTTGAATTAATTTATATACTATAAATTTTTTTTTGCTAATAAAGAACTTCATTTAGTCATTAAAGGGTTTTTTTTTTCTCTCTTTTTTTAATATTTCAGTTTTGAAATATATTTAGTGTTCAATTCAAGGAGAATTGACGACAAAAATCTCCCTCCGATGGTTAAATTTCTATTTCTTACTAAATATATCGTAACTGGCGTCCAATTTCTGAAGTTTGACAAGTATTATAGATTCAATATTTCATGACGCTGTCAGTTTAATTTACAGTTATGGCAATACTAATTAACAGACTTCGTGGGAACCTTTTTATGTACTATGCTCCCCGATTGCTAGAAGACGCCTGGGCCAATTAGGAAAATTATTTTTATGTTTGATACGGTGTACTTTTCCCGGTCGTCTAATAGTCTTCAAGTCCGGGTATAAGGGATCCTGTAGAAATCGAGGGAGAGGATAGATTTAAAGACTAATTTCGCGTTTTGTTAAATTAGTGTTCAACTCAAGTGGGTTGTCAGTTACGTTATGTAGTAGTTTATAGGAGGCCCCGACTTCAAAATCTTATAAAAAATTAAGAGATCGTATATAATTAATTAGGTATTAAAATAATTCATCGCATAGTAATTAAAATCAGTGTTTATTTTATAACTGGGTGTTTAGTTTAGTTGATTTTTGTACTAGAATTACAAAATAAATTTCATACTCGCGCTTTGTTGATTGTAAACTCATAGCATCTCACTTAGTGAAACGATTTTTATGGGTTTTTTGTTTAATGGATAGGAATGATCTAACTTAGGTCCCAAACCTTTGCTTCACCATATTTGTTCTTTAGAAAAAAGTTATGGGCAAAAAACAATAAACTTCATTTAATTTCAATATCAAACGATTAAATATAAAATCACTTGTTAAAGAAAATGCCATAAAACAAAGGTACTTTCTTTACTCATTGTTAAAGAAAGTAACATGAAACATCAATATTAAATAGGGGCGCCCCTTAAGGGGAGGGGGGGGTTGAGGGGTATTTTTCCTTTTTAGTGGACTCTTGATTAGGAGGGAGTACCCCCCTAAATATTTCCGCCGTATATAGTAATCATTAGTAGTCATATCTCAAATTTTGAATAACGTCTCTTCTGAAGGAAACAGGAAATTCATTAAGTATTATTGTTGTAGTAGTATTTCTATATTTATATATACACCATCAAAGTAGATATTCTGTTTCTAGTGTGGTGTTGATCTGTAATGTGGCCAAGTAAAGAGAAATGCTACTTTTTTCACGAGTTACGTGACACGTTTTATTGTGAAATATAAAATAGTTAGGAAAATCATTGACATTTAAATGTTTCTAATAAAATTAGCGCACAAATAAATCCTGGAGAGGAACAAAGATCAGTTTTTGTGCCAATCGTATAAAATGTTACGCGCATTAAGATTTTTTTTTTTAAACTAACTTCAAAAAAGACGTTCTCAATTCGTCGTACTCTTTTTACGTATGTCCCCCGTAAACTCAAAAACGCATAGACCAATTTGGAAAATTCTTTTTTTTTTTCTCTCGTTTTAAAAGTTATATACTTCCCAGGTGATCCCATGGTCATCAGGTCAGTATCTGAAGATGGGATTCTTGAAAAATCAATAAAACTCTTCAAATTATACGGGCAAAGTTAAAGCGATTTCTGTGGTTTTTTAGTGACTCGTGAATTTTTTTAAGGAAAGCATACTTTGATCAAGTCAAACTCACTGTAAAAAAAAGCTGTAAATTTTGAAGAAGTTATCCGTATTTTTTACAGAAAAAACTGTTCGTAATAAAATACAGGATTTCTCTGTTTTTTTAAATCTGTAACCGGTTATACTTTGTTTTTCTTCGAATCTTCAAAATTTCGCCCGCGTGTTTGGATTTTGGTTCTCGTGCTAGAGTTTTTGATCTGATATTTATTTAAAGCGAGTAAGTCTTAAATCGTTTGCAACTTCCATTTCATTGCATCCTAATCAATATTTTATTATTATGTTTTTTTGTCATCTGTTACAGAGGCATATTCGGAAATTTACCTTTGTATACATGTATTTCGTAGTAGTATAGTAAATATTGAAATGTATTGATGAAAGTATAGTTTCATTTTTTAATCTTCATAAATAATAAATCAGCTTGAATAAATTATAAAAATACGGAAGATTTCTGTAAAATAAACGGAAGAAAACTGGCGTCCTGGCTGACAGTTTTTTTCCGTAAATTTTACGGATTTTTTTTACAGTGCTGATGATGAAGACAATTTTCTTTGTAAATAATTGCGCATTTGTAAAAGTCTTTCTTCAGTCTTCTCTGAGACGTTGTGCTCTATTTCTTTCTCTATTTTGCTCATATTAACTGTTTTCAGACTCCTCTGCTAGACGCTTTCTCACTCGAGATGTAGAGATGTACGTAAGGATTGTACTACATACTCTACCCTACATACTTATTTCATATTTATACCACTAAAAAGCAAAAAATAAACTATTTTCAAATAAAAAAAGAACCGACTTCAAAAAACAAAGAGTAACTGAAAAGTAAAAAAATAATTTTTCATACTTACATACAATTTTCTACCCAAACGTATAAATCAAATTTATTTTACAATTCCTGTACAAAAATCAACTAAGCACCCAATTATAAAATAAACGCTGATTTTAATTACTATACGATGAATTATTTTAATACGTAATTAATTATATACGATGTCTTAATTTTTAATAACCATTTGAAGTCGGGGCCCCCTATAAACTGCTACCTAACCGTAACTGAAAACCCACCAAATCTTGAAGTTAAACACTAATTTAACAAATCGCGAAAGTCTTTACAACTAAACCTACTCAGTTACGTTAGGTAGTAGTTAATAGGAGGCTTTGACTTCTGACTTCAAATGGTAATTAAAAACTAAGAGATTGTATATAATTAGTTAGGCATTAAAATAATTCATCGCGTAGTAATTAAAATCAGTGTTTATTTTATAATTGGATGTTTGGTTTAGTTGATTTTTGTACAGGAATTGAAAAATGAATTTGATTTATACGTTTGGGTTGGAAATCGTATGTAAGTATGACGAATTATTTTTTACTTTTTTAGTTCCTCTTTGTTTTTTGAAGTCGGTTCTTTTTTTATTTGAAAATAATTTATAACACTGTATAGAATGTTTTAGAGTCAAAGGTCTGCACTAAACTACACATAAGCTTGGACTAAACCAATTGCTTTATTGGGAATAGGATTGATTAAAGGACTTGCGGCCCTTGAATGAAAGTTTGAAAAAGCATTTGGATTTATGTGTTACTACAAAAGGCATTAAATTTGAAACCAATTCATATATTGATGGCTAAAGGTCTTCTCATATTATTTTTTGTGTTTTGTTAATTTATTTATTACTAGTGGAACCCGCACGGCTTTGCCCGTAATAGAAAAATTAAAAGGTCTTTTGGTTCGCCTGTATATTTACAAATAATGTATGGTGAATTTTCTCGCCAATTGGCTTGTACCCACGTTACAGTTCCACGTTATGATAATTTCGTATTTTATCATAGTTTTTTTTCTTAAAATTGGAATAGAAAAAGAACCACATAGAATTTTCGAAAAATCGCTTCGAGGTTCACACCCCCATGCTACAAACTTTGTGCCAAATTTCATGAAAATCGGCCCAACGGTCTAGGCGCTATGCGCGTCACAGACATCCTACAGACATCCTCCACACATCCTACAGACATCCAGACATCCTCCGGACAGAGAGACTTTCAGCTTTATTATTAGTAAAGATTGATAAAGTTACATGGAAAATTGCTTGCTCGGGTTTTTTTTACCGCACTCTGCACTTTCTGTACATTTGGTTCGCACGGTCAGTAGAAACAGTTCTGTGATTAAAGTTATGATTGTTTTTTTTATGAAGAAGGAAAATATATATTCTTCACTAAAGAAATTGGTTTGCTTTTCTTTGCAAAAAGTATTATAAGTTTTTTGATCTATAAACAAATCATATTATCATACAGCAACTTGCATTATCAAAGTTAGATAGTATTTTAACAAAAAGGAGGGGATGGGGGAGGGAGTTAACTGCATTAGATTTTAAGTATGAGAAATTTCTCATCGCTTTTTACTGAAAATTTCAATTAAAACTCCCTGAAAAGTTGAAAAAATTCATTTTTTCAATTTTTCCGGAGTAGAAAAAAACGGTTTTTTTCCCGATTGTTTTCATCTCTTTTCTTGTAGAAAATCTGGCATCTTCATCATCCAGCAAGGAGGAATATTTATTCAGATTTCACGAAGCGCATTGAAACATCCCATGGCGTTTGCTTCAGGAGCCTAGAATGTAGAATACAAACAGTTCACATCAGCTTGCCGCACAGAGTTGATTAATACATTATGCAATGCAGTTACCTTTATCCAGAACACCGTAATGTGTCTTCAATATATTTTTTTTGACGCGAGCTCCTACACAACTTAACCAATAATAGCTCGTTTCTCGTATAAAATCTAGTGTCTTCATCATCTATGGGGGGGGGGATATTTATACGGAAATAATATTTTTTTCGGTTGCAATATTATTCAAATTTTAAAGTTATGCATATCAACTTTTAGCGACATTTACATATGAGGAACCCATTTCACGAACAATGTTAAAATATCAAGAGCGTACTTCCACTCAATCTAGATTGTGGAATTCAAACTTTTCTCAATCCGCTGGCAGTATGATATTTATTTGCAGCTATTCAGAACGTTTGACGCGTCGTCAATGATTCTAGTTAGCAAAAACTGTGATCTAACTAATTAGCATTTCAATAAATTCTAAACACAAAAGCTTACAAAATTCTTGACGCGAGACCGCAAGTGCAGCGAATACGAGCATTTTGAAAAACAAAGATATTTCGTGTTTTTGAGGACTTGGCTTCTTGTTCTATGAATATATTCATGGCTTTGATGTTCGTAAAAATTAAAACATGCAAAAAGAAAAAGAAAGAATCAGAGCAGGAGATCTTTGCTTAATCATCTCGAAAGTGAGTGGATGGTGATAAAATCACACTCACCAAAAAATAAATAAATAAATATAAACGACATTTATAAAATTTATCCTTAAATAGGATTAAATAATTCGCACGAAAATAAAAGATGCAAAAAAAAAAAGGAGTTTGAATTTTGAGATTTTAAAGATTTTTTTCAACTTTTCTGGGTTTTAATTGAAAATTTCAGCAAAAAGTGATTAGAAATTTCTCGCGCTTAAATTCTGATGCAATTTCCTCCTCCCTCCCGTTTTATGTTAAAATACTGTCTAACGTTAATGCAAGTTGTTGTTTGACAATATAATTTGCATATTGATCAAAAAATGTTTAATAATACTTTTTACAAAAAAGCTTAAACCAATAAATAACCTTAGTGAAGAATTTATTTTCCTTCTTCGTAAAAAAAAACAAGCATAACTTTAATCACAAAACTAAGTTTCTGCTGACTGCGAACCAAATGTACAGGGTGCGGAAAAAAAAACCCGGGCAAGCAATTTTCCAAGAAACTTTATTAAAAATAAATAAACTAACAAAACACAAAAAATAATATGAGAAGACCTTTAGCAATCATTAAATTTAATTGGTTTCAAACTAGCAGCCTTTTGCAGTAATACAGAGATGCAACTGCTTATTGAAATTTTCATTCAAGGGCAGCAAGTCTTTAATCAATCCTATTTCCTATATAGCAATTGGATTACAGAGTTCAGTTTTATGTGTAGTTTAGGGTAGACTTTTGACCCTAAAATCGGCCATACAGTGTAATAAATGCGATTGAGGTCGAGCGAGTAGAGCGTTCACTCAAAAGAAGATATCTTGTCAAAAACATTGCGCTTTGCACCACTCTTATCTTTTTTGCCATGTGAATCGGTGTGGAGTTAAAAGAAAATGTCCAGTCTACAAAGCTGAAGTGATCTTAGATACAGAAGTACAATAACTTCTAAAATATCCTTCTGGTTCACTTTTTGATTCATTTTACGACCCTCATCAACAAAAAACTAGAGATTTTTTGTCTCTTGATTCCATCTCAGACTAAGCCTGACTTCGGATTTTGGCGATATCTAACTTTCTAAGGTGCTTGGAGTGTCTACCAAGGCACCATATGCAAAATTTTAAGGGGGGGGGGCTCTGATATTTTCCCCATGGTTTAGCAGGATATTTTCCCCATTTAAACCGACTTTAGTACAGATTAGAGCTAATAAAATTTAACATTTTTGATAACTAATTCATTAATGGCTGGAGAAAAAATGTTTTTACATTTTTACAAAGAAAAAAGTATTAAAAGGAAGAGGAAGTTCTCATTTCCAAAGGAGGGGGGCTTGAGCCCCCACTTCCCCCCCCCCTTATATGCGAGCCTATGGTGTCTACAGACCAAATCCTATGGTTCTGGCGGATATGAACCGGTTGAACGGTAAATCAATGAAAGGTATCTCTTCCAGTGTGGACTTGCGGGCAGTGCTGTGGAGTCGGAGTCGGACTGATTTTGGGGTAAAGGAGTCGGAGTCGTTAGAGAACATGCCGACTCCGACTCTGGGCTTCTTTTTTTCTTTCCTTTTCACTGACTCTCCTTGCATTTTTGAAAAACTGACTACCAATCGGTTCTATTACATGTATAAAAAGATACTAATAAGAAAATAACTGCCATTATGGCAATGAACTAGCTTAAGTGCTTACCGAACTTTTTGTAGCTGTCCTCTAATTTGCTTGCTTTTCAACTTAACTAATAGCAACTGTCAGTAAACGGTTTTGTTGCCTAACATTTTCAAGTAATCACTTTGAAATAAAAATAGAAATATAGTGTTTTGTTCGATCACAGTTATAAAAATAGTAAAAGAAACGTAACAAATTAGTAAGTCGAAGCCCGTAGCTAAGGTTGAAACGTTTAAGGGTGATCGGCAAATTCAAAGAAGTTCTGGCGCGAAAGCACGAATCCAAAAGATTCGATGAAATAATCTAATGTTTTTTTTTCTTTATTAAGACTATTTCTATAAGCTTGGTTCTCACTAAAAAGTGTGTAACAAAATATGTGTAAATGATTTCTTGATTACAACACTCAATAATTGCAGTTAATCTTAAAATTATATTAAGGTTAATTCTAAAGCAGCCATTAAAATTTTAATTAAAAATTTAGAGAAGAATAAATATAGGTATAGTAAAAAATATTCGTACAAATTTGTATACCGCCGCATTTTGTGTAAAATTAGCTCCTGACGTTTATGTGCCCTATTTTCGTTGAAATTTTATTGAAGAAATATAATTTCAAATATATTCGCAAAAATTTTCAGAATTAAAATACTTATATTTTTTATAAACTCTGAAATTAACTTTGGGTGTCATCTAGCAGATGGGTGTCACCCGGGGCAAAGCACCCCCTCTCAAGAACTTGGATTTAGAAAAATAGCTTTTTTTCTCTCCTGTTAAAGCTTTCAAAAATTGAAAGCACACAATTTGATCAATATCTATTTGTTAAACATTAAAGGGGGGCAAATTACAGATAATCCTTTTCAAATTTTTTAAAAAGGAATTTTTAAGTCATCTCACTTTTTAACTCGTAACTATTGGAAAATTTGATTTTTAAATTGAATTTCTAACGTTGTATGCGTCTTGGGTTTACAACAAAAACAAAACGCGAAGTTTTCATAAAAAGGAATTAATATTTCAATCTCTTTTAAGAGGTTTCCCCCTTCCCCTGAAGGGAGAGAGGGAGTTGAAAAAATACAATTAAAATAAAATTTAAAAAAAAATTGGAGTCGGAGTCGGGTGTTTCAAAATCCTGGAGTTGGAGTGGGGGTCGGAGTCGGTCATTTTCCTTCCGACTCCGCAGCCCTGCTTGCGGACCCGTCTCAAACGTTTCGGCATCTTTAGAGTCATCCGAATGCCTGAATTTTTGGAACTTGCAAAACTTCTGCTTAAGCTTTTTTTTCCCCCCCTTAGTCGCACTTATCGGTTTATCGGTCACAAATTCCCACAAACGACTACTCTCGTGGAATCCCGAGGATTTCATTGAACTCACTTTTGGATGACCTAACAAACTGAAAAGTTCACTGTTCGTTTTTGTACATTTTCCGGACATCGAATATCATTTCCAAGCCACTTGAAACGGCATGCCGTTTCAAATACTGTTTGTCGAGGCACAACAAGCAAACGAACTGTCGTTCTACTTGGTTAAACAACTTAAAATAGCAGGTATTTTGCTTAAAATTGTAAGAAAACCGAAAATCAATACATAAATTAGATAATATATTGTAAATTATTTCCTAATAACGTTAGAAACAAAAATTAATTAGGTACTCATTAAAATGAAATAACCTTTCTTCCATTCGATGATACAATTTTTGTCCGATATTTTTTTAACCGCACCCTGTATATACTGTTGTGCTAAGCAAAAAAGGGGACTTTGCAGTTGGACTCAAGCTGAGATATTGTATTTTAAAGTGTGGCTCTTCCATATATTTGATTCAGATGTCTTTTTTTTTTTAAAGAATTTTTCAAAACAATAGCCCTTGATAAAATGACCCTAAAACATTTTATTTATTAAGTAAAATACGAAACAGAGAACCACTTGGTTCTAATAACTCAAATTTGTTCAAAAGGGCTGGTATGAATACTTTTACTACTATGCTTAGCACAGCCGTATGAATAAACTTAAACTCAAGTTTAATTTTGGTTCAGCTTAAGAAAACCAATTTAGTGTTGATTTGGACTTAGACTGGATTGGAAAAAAAAACAAAACTCAATAGCTTTCATTTTCAGACAGTAACATTGTATCGGTGTATTTTCACACCTAAGGTTTTGGCTTTCCCTTGAACGATATTTAATTCTCGCGGCACATGGAATATTAATTTTCTCAACGCTGCGCCGCATGGTAATTTTTTATTATATGTGTTACTAATGTAATTATAACTGCGTAGCAAAGCAGTAAATTAAATATATTTTTCTACTTTAATAGTTGAATCAATTACCTTAATATTTTATTTACTGCTAAATAACTTTATTTAGGCACGAAAATATAAAGTTCTTTATTCCATATTCCAATTTTTAAACATATTTAGTGTTCAATTGAGGGGGAATTGAATAAAGAACACCCCTCCCCCACGATTTAATTTATATTCTTTAATAATATACATTATAACTGTGTATGATTTCTGAAGTGTGACCAATATTCTGGATTTACCATTTCACGATGCCGCCAGTTCAATTTGAAATTAGGGTTATATTAATTAGCAGGCTTCAAAAAAAAAAGAAAAAAAAAGGAGGAGGTTCTGAACTCGTCGGATTTGTTTTTGCTTTGTACAATGTTCCATAAGTACTCGAAGACACCTGTACCCAGGGGCGTGCACAGGGAGGGGGGAGGGACACCTGTTGGCCCGGGCCCGAGCCTGGAGGGGGCCCAATATTTTTGTAACTAACGGTGAAATATGGGGGTAAACAATATGGAGAGGGGCCCGGAAAAGTCATTTGTGATGGGCTCCAAAATTTCTGTGCACGCCCCTGCCTGTACAGATAAGAAAACGTCTTTTTTTGTTTGAAACAGCATAGTTCCTTGGCGGTCTAATGTTAATCAAGTTCAGGTTTGATGAAATTGCGGGAACTCTTCAAATATCATCCTCACATTTAAATCGATTTGTACTTTAGTTACTTTGTATATCGTCTCACTTAGTGAACCGGTTTTTATGCTTTTTTTTTGTTCAGTGGTGGTTTTGTTTAGGGGTGGTCTAACTTAGGTTCCAAATCTTTGATTTACCCTATTTGTTCTTTAGGGAAAAGTTAAGGGTAAAACAATAAATTTCATGCAATTTCCCTCACAAAAGATTAAATATAAAACCCATTGATAAAAAAAGGCCATAAAACAAAGGTTTATACTTTCTGTACCTACAGTTAAAGAAAGTACTAAAAATATATATTATTAAGAGTAGTGATAATGAAAATTTTGAATTAAAGATTTCCTGAAGCAAACATAAAATTCATTCTAGTGGAATTTTTAATCTTTATGTATAGTGGGGCCATGTGAAGAAACATGCGACTTTTATCACGAGTTACAAAACACTAATTGCGAAACATAAATTACAATTTACAATATTACAAATCTAAAATTTACAATTTTACAAATTTAAACTTAAAGCGATTTCGTGTTTTTTTTTTTTTTTTTTTTTTTTTTTAGTGACTCGTGCATTTGCTTTCGGAAAGCAAACTTTGATAAAGTTGAACAAATCATGAAGACAATTTTTTTTTGTACATAGTTAAGCATTTGAAAAACCTTTCTTCACAGTCGTCGGAAGTCTCCGAAACGCTCGCCGTGTTATTTACACTACTAAAAAGCAAAAAATAAATTACTTTTAAATAAAAAAACCGCCTTTAAAAATACGCAGGAAGTAAAAAGCAAAAAATAACTGATTACACTTACATTCTATTTTCCACCCAAACATAGAAATGAAATTTATTTTACAATTCCAGTACAAAAATCAACTAAACTAAACACCGAATTATAAAATAAACACTGATTTAAATTACTATACAATGAATTATTTTAAATACCTGACTAATTATATGCAATCTCTTAATTTTTAATAACCTTTTGAAGTCGGGGCCTCCTATAAACTACTACCTAACGTAACTGAGTAGGTTTAATTTTAAAGACTAATTTCGCGTATAGTTAAATTAGTGTTTAACTCAGAATTCGGTGGGTTGTCAGTTACGTTATGTAGTTGTTTATAGGAGGCCCCGACTTCAAAAGGTTATTAAAAATTAAGAGATCGTATATAATTAGTTATGTATTTAAAATAATTCATCGTATAGTAATTTAAATCAGTGCTTGTTTTATAATTCGGTGTTTAGTTTAGTTGATTTTCGTACTGGAATTGTAAAATAAATTTCATTTCTATGTCTGGGTGGGAAATAGAAGGTAACTGTAATCAGTTATTTTTTGCTTTTTAGTTGCTGGGTATTTTTTGAAGACGGTTTTTTTTATTTAAATGTAATTTATTGCGTAGAAAGGATTGTATAGGGTCAACAAGGTTGTCCGAAGCAAAGGACGCCACCACCCAGAGGAAGGGACATGCTCTTGGTTGCCCAAGGACCTGAGGACATGGACGTCACGGAGACCCGTGCACCAGAGGAGTTTGCATTATAAGCATAGAAAAATTACATAAAGGACATCAACTACTGTAAAATAAAAACAATAAGCAATCGTGATTGCTCAAAAAAAAATAATAATAATAAATCAAACTAACACTAATATTACATTTTTGAAATGATGTAATACATAAACTAGTTTTTGAGGAGAACATTTAAAAGTTAACATCAGTAGTTTTTCTCCCAACAGCTAATTTTGTATGCAAAGAGAGATTCTTAAACTTTTCTGAATCGTGGAGCCCTTTGAAGAATTAGAAATTTCTAATGGCAACCGAGCTTATCTCAATTATATATGCATATACTAACATCACTGTTCCTTCACGACACCCCTCGCCTCCTCCGGTACCCACATTGGTAACTTCTAGTATATGTTATGATTTTGCCTCTCTAATTTTCATTTTATTTGACTTATACAAATTTTGTCAATTGCAGTTTACATTGCAAGTAATAGTTAAATATTCATTATTTTCTGGATTGAATATTAAATGATTTTGAGTCGTCGTTTTAGATAATGTAGTATGTTTTTTGAATGAAATAGTTTCTACTATTTTTACCTTCAGAAACAAAAATTATGCCAACGACATACACTTCATACAAAAGTTGATAGTGAAAAACATTTAAAATATACAAAAAACACAAGTGAATGATTATAGCTTGAGCTCTATGTTTTTAATATACGTTTCAATCATACGAAATGAAATATTCATTTTTCTCCATTGTTTCTTCATACACTATTTACCGTCTTAAAACTACTCCAATGTAGTTTATCGCACTAACTTTTAAGAGAATTTTAAAATAGACACAAAATATTCGGTTTCGTATTAGCAACAATAAGTGACAAAAAAAACCTTCAAAATGCTTTGACACAATTGTTTCTGATTATTATACAAAATGCCCCCCCCCCCCCCTGTATCCAAATATGACCACCTCATCACGTCCCACTTTTTAGAACCAGCCCTCACCAATTATTTTCGTTTTCGACAGTTTAATGGCTATTATTTTTATTTGGAGGGAAAGGGAACATTATTAGCCATTAACACTCTTCTCAGGAGAAGGAGCGGTACAGAGCTCAAAATCAACTAATAAAAGCTTTAAAAGCATTTGGAGAAAGAAGACTCATGGGGGTATCCCCGCCGCCCCCCCCCCTAAAAATGTTTTAAAATCATCAAAACCGATTTCTTTTCTTTTTCTTTTTTTTTTCGGGGTGTGTTTTACAATTATTTTACTTGTTTTTTCAGCATAGCTTGTTACCCAAACTTTGCCTTCAATTGCCGAGTTGAACCGCACCTTAACAGCGGATACTCGCTTGTGTGCTAAATTAAGCTTCGTCAGTTGTTGGTAATTTCAGCTTCAATGTGCTGACAACTGCTTCCAGCTCGATTATTGACTATTCCAGAGTGATGAGTCCATAACAAGTACGAAACTGCAGTTTTTATGTTCATAACCCTGGTACATTGCACGTAGAGTGTGTCCTGCCTTCGCCCTGGCTTAAAGACAATAACTTTTTTTTTCTTATTCGAGAATATGTTGGCATAATGTATTCTTTAAATGTCAGAACCTCGAAATAAAGTTGTATTATTCTTTTTTTTAAATTTATACAGAAGCTAATCTGCTTCACCTGTATAGATGTAAAAAGCGCATTGCCTCTTGACACACACAGGAAAGATTTGCAACACAAGAGAAAGAAATAATACCCAGGGAACAGGAGGAAATTGAACCCATGACCTCCGGCTTCGAAGACAGTTTCTACGCCAGAGCCTCGGAGGCCCCAACGTTGTCTTATGAAACATAGTTCAATTGCAAGAATATTGTAAAAATGCTCATTCAATGGATTTCTTTTTTTTTTTTTTTTTTTTGGCTGCTTCACTCATTTGTTTTTTGGTGGGGGGGGGGGGGGGCTACACCCCAAGAGCCCTCATGTGCCCTTCCAGCAAGTCAAGGCAGATGCTCTTTTTGAGTCAGAATCTGTCCCTGATCCTCGTGCCCGTGATTTCAGAAATTAAGCGGTTTCAGTTTTTTCTTCATCGTTACTCGCATTGTCAGAAACACATTTCAGCATGTAAAATGATTCGTTTGTGTTCAATCTTCCTTTTTCTTTGTGAGTATATTTTAGTGCGAGAACGTAATGAAACATTATGGGAACCAAACTGCGTTATCCATGTTTCCCAGAAAACTAAGACTTACTTTTAATGAAACTTCAAATTCAGCTAATGAGTTTTCAATGCACCTAAACAACTCAGCAGCAAAAGAATTTTCAAATCCAGGCTGTGGCAACGCTTATCGGCAATTCACTTTGTGCTGCGTCAGTTGTCGCTATCAAGAGTTATTGGATCTTGCTTATGCGAGTTATTTGTTTGAATAACGTGTTGGGGGTGTTTTTCAAGCCAAAATTGAATAAGAGTAAGTTAATTTCTACTTTACATATGTATATCTACTCGTTTGTTTTTATTAATTATTCAGAAAAAAAATAGTTCATTAGCCCTTATTAGCTTTGGTTAAGCACGTTTATTGTGAAAATTTTCGTGCAGTTACATGTTAAACTAAGGTTTACGTGAATATTTCTGTAGAACGTTCCTAGTAAAAGGATATACTCTGGTTTAAATCACAAAATAATGCCTGTTAGTTTTACAAATCCTTCACTTGTGAATTCATGGCCATTTATATACAGGGCGCGATTGCCATGGTGCATATTTTTTAACTGAAAAGTTGAAACTGTGGACAGCAACCCTAGTCGAACTCGCTTATAATGAGCTTGAAAGGGACCGCTATATTTGCGCGTTATAACAGGGCTCGTAAAAATTGGATAACTTACTCATGTTCACATTAGTTGTTGCTTCCTTATTATAATAAAATTTTTTTTGAAAACTCCTGACCAGAAAAACATAGTCATTTGCATCCCAGGGTTCGAGCGCGAAAGCCGTGTGCAGATTTAAAATTTCCACGTTCGTCGTTATTATTGTCGTATTTATTACTTTTTTCAACGTATCTATTCGGAACCTTAAAAGAAACTTTTCAAGGCCGTATTAGGTAATCTTCAGGAACACGGACGGTTTGAAGTAACATGAGAACACTAATAGCGTGCTCCATACGCCAGCATTTTTTTAAAAAGTTTAAGTATATGATATTTTAAACATTCAGATAACTTGTTGGCATTTTTAGAACAATTATTACAGTTCTTAAAATTAAATTTTGTAATTCTTAAATTAATAAAAAATTGGAACATTCACGTGTGGTTTCTATGAAAAAAAAATTTAAAAGCACAAGACAAAAGGCAACTTTCGACTTTAAGCACTCAAGTACGTCATTGAACGGACCTTGGAGAAAGGGTAAATTATGGCCAGGTCTGGTCAAGTGACTATTCTGAAATTCCCGGCTGCTTTCTCGCTGAGTGGTGTAGTCATTAGTACGCTGTCCTTATTCTTAAAGGTTAGGCTGGAAAAATGAAAATGAAATATGAGTTCTGTGACTAGCAAAAATGCTGCTCGGGGTTTTCCAGTCTCAAAAGTTAATTATCCTTTCGTAGACTTAACATTATACCAACTAGTTAAGTATAATTCTTATTTTATCGTTAAATCCAGGTTCTCATAAAATCAAAGCTTGTTACATAAGTTCAGTAGTGTTTTTTAACAGGAATTGCGTAATAGCTTGCTATATTTTCTGTATCACATAATCCTTTTCCACAGTCCCCGTCTGTTTTTTTTTTTCATACTTTTGAAATTAGTGTTAACAATTTTATGACGGTACGAAATAACTTTTTAATTTTTGGTTGTTATAGTAGATACTGGTTATCAATTGTAGTTTTGCAGTGCAAGAAGTATATATCCCATAGAAACCCCTATCAAATAGATTTTAATTATGATAAGTCTATCAAAAGCAACCTATTCCAACATTTCAAGTAAAATGACCATTTTTGCGAATATTTTAAGAAAAATCTCAAGAGGCTTGTTACTTGCACTGAAATGAGTATGAAAATTTCATTTGCTGCCCATTCGCATTTCATATCGGAGGAAGATTTTTGCCAAGAGTGAAAATTTCTAGCCTTGATTACTCTTTTTGAACGTCTGTTTGAACAGAACTGTTTACTGTTTGTTGTAATCAAATTACCCTCAAGTTACGCTTGAAAGCTACTTTTTAATGTTTGAAGTGGTTGAAAACGTTTGCGCTTAATTGGAATATTCTATGCATTGAAATAAATTATCGAGATCTTGTGAAGTTAAAGAATGATAATAGGAAACTTTTAACCGAGAGATTGAATTTTCTATCTAATTGCACTGCCATTTATTTTATTAGTTCACTAGCCGCCTGCGGCGACCAGCTGGTCCGCCTTTTTACGCAATTCGCCTTTTTACGCCGAGGTTGCCACCATCGGCGGCTGCTTAAATAAATTTTGTCTTGAATAAAGTATTTTCTAGATCTATCTCCAGTTATATGTTCTTTGGAATATTTTTAAAGGGGGGGGGGAGGCACAAAGGGCATACTCTTCATGCAAATTTTGTCGGAAAATAACAAAAAGCACTTCAACTTTTAGGTGAAAGCATTGTTTTTTCAAAGTCATGGTATGTGTTTGTATGTGGGGGGGCGACTATTGATCCCCCGATGAAGTTCCTCCATTTCTTACTGTCTATCTACTGTATCCACCTCTATATTTGTCCACCCTTCTTTCTATCTATCTATACAATCCGTGCTTATCTATCTCTGATAGTAATTAACAATCCTTTTCTTTGTAAAAAAAAACATTTTTTGCCCACTTAATATCATCTCTCTATCTACCAAACCTAACCACCAATCCCTACAAAAATCATGCAAAAAACCGCGGGCTTTAATTATTTACTTAAAACTGCACGCAAAAAAGACCATGTGCAAAAAAAAGGTCAAAAAAAAAAAAAAAAAAGGCGTAGTGTGCAAAAAGCAGCGCTTGCAAAAGATTAAAAAAAAAAAAAAAAACACCGCTTTTATTGAATTAAAATGCGCACAAATATTTGACCAAAAATAAAAAGCAAAACGTCCAGAAAAAAAAGTTGGAAAAATAAAGGTATGAAATCTCTGAAAGTTAAAGGAAAAAAAAGTGAAGAGAAAGCAAACGATTTCAGTTAGGTCACGTGATGAGGAAGTGCGGAACTCAGCCGGCAATGCTTACAGGTCGCGTCGCGTTCTGCATTTAAAAAATTGTAAAAAAAAAAAAACTTGCGTATTTTTAAACTTTTTTCTTCTGAAGGGGGCGGAATGTTTTTAATATTACCAACTAAAATTTTGGAATCGAGAGCTCAATACTTTTTGCAGGATGGGTTTCGAAAAAAACTAAACCCAGAAAAAAATGCAAAATAAAGGTTTTTAAAAAATTTATAAAAAATACAAAAATTGCAATATCTTCAAAATTTTTTCAATCATCATATTTAAAACTAAATTTCCTACATTATAGTACAAAAAATATTTGTGTGGTGCGATTGGTTCGGGGTCTGTGAGGTAAAAAGTACTAAACAGTGCAAAAAAACGCATAAAACATTAAATAACTTTTTTCTAATAAAAATATCAAAAATCGAAGCCCGAGGTGCACTTTTTCAGCAAAAACTGCACCAGTATACCAAATTTCATCTTTCTAGCCTTACCGTTTTCCTGGGATGCGCGCCACAAACACACACACACACAAACATCTTATTTTATTATATGTATAGATTATGAATACAGTGGAAACTTGTTCACCCGGTCCCCAGTTCATACGGGACTCGGATATTCCGGAGTAAATTTATAGAGGGGAAGATTTTAATACGCGCAAATAATTTAAAACTACGATAGTTGAACTATAAATGCGCCAAGCATTAGCTATTTATTTTAATTAAATGCAAAACTCCTGCTTTGATAGCACAATAAATTAGGCTTGAAGCTTTGGTCCAGCATCACAAAAGTTGAACTATAACGAAACAATCCTTTGTCTTTCTGTTACATACCATTTTTCTTTTCTATAATGAAAAAGGTAAGTCTGCTTATTTAAGAATTTATTTTGTTTCTTTTCCATATTATGTTTTAAGAATTTATACAACCCGTATTATCCAGGTTTTCATTTATCCAGATTTCCGTTGGTTCTTCGGTAGGTTAATTTTCTTGTTCAAAAGTTCTACTGATGAAGTAAGCCTTGCATTACTTTTCTTGCAAGGTTCCAAGCAGTGACGTAGCCTGGGGGTTGGGATATTAGCTCATCTCCCATGAAGTAAGAATGTTAAATCCCCCCCTCCCCAACAAATTTCTTACTACGCCATTGAACAAAGTGACCCTGAGTGGCAAGAACACTTAGAAGTTGGTTAATAATTTATTTTGAATGATTTTTAAGCAACGGCTATTTAAATTAGAGCGTGGCAGTTAAAATGGAAGTTGTGGAACAAAGTTACCTTGAATGTGCAAACGTTATTGAGTTGTTCGAACAACTGCTAATTGTTTTTCTAAAAGTTTAAATACCATGCTTGCATTTAAGCTATTTAGTCGTATTCTCGATATCCGTTCGTTCAACCTTTCTGTGTTTAGTTCTGTTATGCATTATCAGTATTTATTTATAAGTAGACGGAAAGTAAACTAAGATTTATATCTAGTTGCGGTAGAATGTTTAGCAAATATTTTATACTATTGGATAATAACAAGGATAATTATGCTGTTGATAGTTAATCTTAATGATTATTTTGAGCAAATGATCATGTGGTAATAAATCAGATCCAAGTTACAGAAAATTATAAGAAATGGCGGGGGATTTAAAAAATAATTAAAATACACAATCAACTATAAAATGCATACGTTTTTCTGGGATACAACAAGTCCCCTTCTTAATGCAAAGAAGTGAGCTTCTTAAAAAGGCATCTGATAGTGAAAAGCTGGCGTATAGAAACCTCAAAACACGTATCTGCAAACAGTACATTTTAAACTTTGTTTCAATATCAACTTTTCATAGAATGGTTAACATTTTAGATGATAAAAATAAAAGGATTCTGAAACGGTAATAAAGGGCCATCCTAAGCCCCCCCCCCAAACATGTAATTTAAGAGTACCAAACATGTTTGAATTGTTACAAAATTGAGCAAGAAATCTATGTGCACCACAACAGGATGGAATTAAATCTTAATGCGTCAGCATTTTAAAAACTTTTTTAGAAAGATTAATATTGAAAAAATAAATCATATTGCAGCAAAAGCTTAGTTTATGGTTCCCGGGGAAGTAGCTCCCCCCCCCCCTCTTGGGGCGTCCTTGTGGCAATTATACTTCACCTTGAAACAGTTGGAATGGTTTTGCAATGCAAACTTGTAACCACTTTCTCGGCGGTTAAATTCATACTGTTTTTAAGAAAGGACACAACGATGAATTTGCAATTGTGATGAAAACAATCTCAAATATACTAAGCTTGAGATTTAGTTCTTTTCGCAACAATTTTTCTTCTATGATAATGAAAGTTTTAATATGATCTATTACAAAAAAAAAATGTAGTGCAATTAGCTCCTTGTTTTCCGTAAGAAATATCGAGCGCTTTCTTATATTAAAGAGGGTTTTGTGGTACTTCTTTTTTTTGTTGAATGATAATGATTTAATATAAACGTTAGTCAATTTAATAAATGTTTTGTTTAATTGAAACTGTTCACTACAAATGAAAAATATATTAACTCCGAAAATGTAGTTTTGTATTTATTGTTTTGTTTGCGAACTTAAGTATGTGGTTTCCTATAAGGCTAACCCCTGTTACTCTCTTGAAGATAACTATAGCTTCATTAAGGTGCACAAACTCTCATAGGAAGGATGGAAAGAGCAGTCTCAAAAAAAAAGCTTAAAATTTTGTACATATGTGTTTATTTAGAATGACAAAACTTGAATGATCTAGAAACACCTTAAATTTTTGTCATGCGGTTCATATATTTTTACACATCTCTCCTGGGTTTGTTGTGAAAGTACGTTGTATCTTTTATAGCAAAAGAACATAAGCATCCCTGATCCCCCCCCCCCTTTCCACGGACGTCTTTCTCGAAAACTACTAAGCAATTATGTCGGAAGCATTATTTGCAGTAACTTTGCCAAGATCAATAACGTGAAAAAATTCTGTAAATTTTGCAGCTAATAGCCGAAACGTTAAATCTAAATTTTGATGTGGAGTCGAAGTACTTGTATTGCTTGATGAAAGTAATACTCCTACTTGATAAGGCTGACTGGTTACCCATCTACTATCTTTGTATTCTACATTTTTGGATTATATTTCTACTTATTTCTCGCGATTTCGTATTTTTATGCAACTAAAGACCTTAAGTTATTTTTAAGTTTCTTCTGACGTTCAGTAGGGAAACTAGGGATACTTGAATCAATTTGTTTTTTTTTTATTTTCCATTGTTTTTGTCGAATAGTTAGAACGAAATGAAAAATATACATAGTTTGCCATTTGCGCAATATTACGGCTAAAAATAATAGCTTAAATTTCAAGTAGAAATGGTACAAAAAAATATATTCATGTCTGCAAGTGAGTCAAGTGTCCCAATGGCTAAGGAGATTTCAACCAACACCTAGGGAGACATCACCTCCCTCATGAATGTAAGAAGAGTCATAGATATTTGAAATCAAAAAACGCAGGTTTGATGGTGTTTTTTGCTTTACTAAGTGATACTTGAAGTGAATGAGCAAATGTTCACTCTTTAGGTGAAGTGCTAGATTTTTCTTTAACTTATTGCACATCAGCAGAAAAGCAGAAGTCTAATTCAAAACTTCATCAGTTAAGACCAAAACACTATTTCAGTTGTTTTACTGAGAAAGAAATCATTGGGCTTAAAGATCATTAGTATTTTAGTTATTTGTCAAATAAAAACAATTTATTAGACCAAAATATAAGTTATTCTTTTAAGTAAGAAAAAAATCCCCCTTCATATTCAAAATATTCAAGTTATTGCTTAAATAAAAGCAAATCATTAAGGTCTGAATCACAACATTTTAGCTCTTCATAAGCAAATAATTCATGGAAAAAGCATAAAATTATTCCATGGGTCAAGTCTCTCTAGTTAGCTTGGGTTCAAAGCTCCCTAAGTAGCATTTTTTTTGTTTACCTTAATTTTTTAGCAACTTAGATTAAATTTATATAAAACTACTGTATACAATAGATATCTAGAAAAGTGACTAAAACATGTATACTTTTAAAATTCATTTCCCTCAAAACTGAAGAATAAAATCTGAAAAATAGCTAAATTTTCAAAATTTACTTTTTAGTTGCAATATTTAACAATGAGTTTCTTGAAAACCACTGATATCTCTGAAATGGCTGATTCCTGCAACATACTTTTGTGATTGAGCAACCATAATATGACTAACTTTTCCATAAATATCCCTTTTCATGGAAAAAATCCCTCATTGGTCAAGTCTCCCTACGGGTCAAACCTCCCAAGTTTCCCCTACTTTAATTTGAAATTTCGCAATTTCATTGTTAGTTCGAAAATTTTTTTGTTTTTGTTTTATGTAGATTTGCTGATAACACCTAATCAGCTAAAGCAGTCTCGAGCGAATTTTTTTCCGAATCTAATTTTTTGAAGGTTCGATTGGTTTTCGAAAGTTGTCGAGGTTACATAATAACATACGGTCGCATTAATGCCCCCCCCCCCAAAAAAAAAACTACAAGGGCAGATGAACATTACGCAGATCGTAACCCAGAAAAACTGATTTTCTCTCTTCGCATTTTAAACACACCTGCACTCGTATTGCCACATGCTTTGCCCAATTCCCCCCAAATCTTGATGAGTTGTGGTTATTTTCATCGTTGTTGCACTAATTTAGAAAACAAGCGAATCATTTGTAGTAACTCTGTATTCATTGCTTTAGTTTTTTCTTCACCGTATGTATTTATTGATTAATTTCTTAAGCTTAGTGCATATGAAAGAAAGATTCCATTTTGACCAAAAAAATAAAAGAAAAATCATGAACTAATTGAATAATCTACAGCAATTTAAATCTTAGCTTGTTAGGTGTCTTACACCGAAGAAGAAATGGAATATTGTGTTGAAAACGTACTGAAACTCATGTATAGGTCCCTTCCCAAGATCGAAAACATAATTTTGTGTCAAGGGGGGGGGGGTATCTAAGAACGTTATTACGACATAATAAAGCAACCAGTTAGTATGATTTCTGAATTATCTTGCATATTATTAGAATTTTGGAAACTGGGGGAGGGGGCAAGGCAAAGCAGGAAATTGAGAAGTGTTTTTTTCGATTTCTTTTGAACGGTCATTTTATTAACAACCAAGAATAAAATTTAATTTAGTTAAATATAAGCAACTATTTTCTCAGATAAGTAAATTTCATTTTTGTATCATATAACCATGTTTCGACAATTTAAATGTTTTGCTGGTCTAGAAGATGTGTAGTTTCGCAATTTCTTCGAATCCAATCACAAAAGGACCTTTAATTTACACTAATCCCTTTTCATGAGTTTTGAGGGATAAGAGCAACCATTATTGTTTGTGGAGGAATATTTTAAATGTTTTTCCACACTCGTACATCGAAAAACTGACACCTGGGTTCGATATCTCAGTTTAGACACAATTTCAAGATACATTTGTTTTAACGACTCAATTTCCAGTTACATTTTGTAGTAACATTAGGGAAAGGAATCGAGTCGCTGACTGTCCGCCTTAATTTTTTTAAATGTAAGCCCTAAATTCTAATTTGGGGCTGTCCCCGGAAAAATATTGGACCTGAATTTTTTAAAATGCTATTTTGGAATACGAGTTGACACGTTATGGCTGGAGACCCCAACCTTATGCCCGCGGGCACCACAGTGTCCACCAAGCGTTTCAGCGTAGCCGCTGTTTGCGATCAGGATTTAAATAATTTAATATGGCATGCAATTTGTTTTTCATTGTTAACGATTAATCATCCAGAGATAGAAATTGCGTACAACGCAA